>NC_139642.1:11709714-11714714 GCF_964638095.1 Poromitra crassiceps
GTGCCGCCTCCTCCCCGCTCCCCTGAAACCTTTCTGACACCCATACCTCCTCATACCGAAATGACACAATAAGTCCATTTCCAAATGACTCCCAAAACGATGAGTGAAACGGTGCGTGCAGGTGACACGCCTCGCATGAAACACGGTAAAGAAAAAGAAGCCAAAGGTGCAGTTTGTGTGGGTTTGCCTGCAATGGCTTGGCGCATGCTGATGATGTCACTTCCTGTGGCCCCGCAGCTGACCCAGAAGGAGGCCCTGGTGACGCTGCTGGACAATCAGACATGGGCCAAGCAGGGCATCGCCGAGGGCTTCGAGGCCATCAGCAACTCCCAAGCCTGGAAGCACCCCGAGGTCAACGTCTTCGTCACCCTGGTCCTCTTCATCGTCATGAAGGTGAGGTAGAGCCTATTATAGTGTTGCACGGTTTACCGGTTCCTACCGTCTACGGTGCCTACTATACCAGCTTCTTCAAACGACACTGCTACCGTGAGACACTATACTACCGTGGAATTACCTCTGTTCCCAAATTCACTGGTTTCTGCAGTCATAATCCATTATTGACGTTAGCGCACCCTCTCCTGGAAGCAACAACACGTGTGTGTTTGTTCTATGCGGCTCAGAGGAAGGCAGATTATAACATTAGATTTGGAGCGCCAGCTGCTATCTCCATTAGCGTACAGGTTGCTACGTGTAGCTCAGCCAAAAACAAAGATCTCTGGCTCAGCTGACAGGAGTCTTGAGACAGACACACACATTTCACAAACACAGAAAACGTCATCACCGCACGGTGAAATGTGGCGTTTAGGGCACCTTGTCACAACAAAGTAACACGTGGGACCGCTGAGTAGCGGTTGCAACGTTAGCAGCCTTGCTCTGTCTGTCTGAATAATTTCCTCCTCTGCAGTTACCAGTGTCAAGTGACTGCGAGTTAGCTAGCAACAGAGAGGAAGTTAAGTGTAGCTGTGCCAAGCTGCCCAGTGTTAGGTAGGAATGAGACAGGAAGTTGGGTTGTTCTGCCTTCAGAGTAAAAGCATAATAAATCCAGCACAGTTACATGCTGTATGCACCTGGGGGAGAGGCCAATACAAGTTTTGGAGCGCAGCAGATCTCTGTACCTGACGAGTCAGGCTGTTTGCATTCTGGTCATGGCTGCTGTGTAAGGGCAGGTGGAGGTGAGCTCTGCCAGGGTTGTGATTAGATTGTCTTTTTATGTAACCTTTATATTTCCGTTCAGCTCAAATGAAACATCCTCCTCCAACGGAGAGGAACGTGGAAACGGAGGTCGTAAATCTCCCCTCACTGCACCAAGAGTCGTGTGTGTGTGTGTGTGTGTGTGTGTGTGTGTGTGTGTGTGTGTGTGTGTCAGGTAAAGTCCTCCTGTTAGAGTGAAACAAGAAGACCTGTGAAGTCTGCAATATGATATACTGTGATATGAAATCACAAGTGCGAAAATACCACTGATTATGATGTTACATTTTATTTTTAATCAACAAAGTCAAGTCCAGAAATCTAAATAAAACAATTAAAATTTGCATTTCCCTTCCTTTCTTCAAATTTGCCAGAATCAGTTGGTAGTTAACTTACACCTCCGAATATATCAAAAGTATTAACCTCCTTAAAAGTGGAATTGAGTGGAATTGAGTTGAACTGCCACCAAGCTGCTGCAAAATGTAATGAAAGTGTGATAAGTGCATCTAGTGAAAGTACTGTGATACTGGTTCCAGTGTTAAAGCCATCTGAGCCCGTGGACATGATCAAATTGCCTCTTTCTCTCGCTCTTGGATTGTCTCTCCATGTCTGTCGCCATATCGCAGAAATTCACAGTCAAAATCCAATTTTGGAGACTTTATAAAACCAATTTCACTGAATTAAGTTGATATCTAGCGTGTGCGTGTGTGAGCCAGAGAGAGTGAATGAATGAGTGTCTTTTTGTTGCTCTACAGTCAAATGCCAGCGTCATGCCCCTCGGAGTGACGTCCAACCTGTGCAACACACTGAATTTCAGTATAGTTTCCGTTTGTTTGTTTTGTAGTAGAACAGTGTTTCCCACAGGATTTAGAGTATTTGTGGTGGGGGACCGCAGACCCCCTAGGGCGGTGCGGGGGCACGCCCCCCCGTGAGATTTTTTTAAAACATTTTAAAGTAAAATGCATGAATTTGGTGTACTTTGAGAAAGCTTAAGAGCAAAATTAAAAGGCTAGATCTATGAAGAACATTACTGTGCTGTGGGTTTACAATGACAAACTAAATTTCTCCCTATAGGTCAGGGATACTCAACTTGCTTTGCCACTTGCGTGAAATGATAGAAGGCAAGGGGCCAGTTAATAAACAAACAATATACATTTTTCTGTAGCGGATTGTAGGTTTTTGGGGTGTCAGCTGGAGTTTAGGCTGACAATGTTGTGCACACCGGATAGTTAGTTAAGTTAGTTAGGTTAAGTACATACATAAGTGCCTGGGTAGCGAGCAGACGGCGGTATTTGACAATTTAGCAGCTAAATCATGGATTATTGAAAGATATTCCATATTCCAGACTGAAATGCTATAACAGAGGTATTGGCCAGAAGGACATAAACATTTATTGGACACTTGTTCAGCGGGTATCTTGCATGTTGCGTTCAGGTGCACTGTAAGAAAAGGAAAAAAAAAGGTCAAAATCCTTTTGTGGCGGCCCACCACAAATTCCTTTATGTATGGGAAACACTGTAGAAGTTGTAGTTATTGTCAGTTATTGTCCGAGGAGTCTGGCGCTGCAGGTCTCCATAGTGGGATTGCGATGGGCGGCGCTTAGCGGCAGTGCCCTTGGAAAATAGTTTCCAACAATCCAACTTGCCGTTTTCAGCGTGTAGCAACGAGCTAGCGTGTAGGTTTATGTCGTTAGCTTGCTAGCTAGTTAGCGTTGTTGTTTTCACTGAGGTGGCAGGGCACTATTTACAGCTACACACAGGGAGGAGGGAGCGGACATCCGGCCGCCACTGAAACAGTCGCTCCAATGGGAGAGCAGCTGTAGAGCAGGGGACGGCTTATCCCAGTAGCCTGTTTCCGTGCAGCCAGACGACTCTCCCGGAAGGGATAGGAGGCTGGCCAGCGAGACTACTGATAGACAGGTATTGACGGGGAGACGTGCGTCGTAACCTGCGTGCGAACCAGTAGGTGTCATCATCGTATAACAGGGTAGGAAATTAACTCTTAAACGAGGGCTATTTATGCCCCTGTGAAATATATTTTGGGGGCATTTTGGGAGAATTTCCAGGGCAATTTTATCAAATGTTGGGAGATACCTTAGTTGCACCTATGTAGCATGACAGACCAATCAATGACCAATGAATATTTTTATTTCTAAAAGTTCATAAACAATCAGAGTTAAATATGCCCATTTCCTATTTCAGCAACACTGTTGATTGTCTGACATGTTATTAATGTACTTGGCAAAACTAGTGAACTAGTTAACTACCGTACTTTTCAGACTATAAGCAGCGGCTTTTTCCCCATTTTTCGGCCCTGCGGCTTATATAACGGTGCGGTTAATCTATGGATTTTTACAGCTAACGGCCACTAGGGGACCTCCTAAATCTATGGATTTTGGTACGAGAGACAGAACGAGAGCAAGACAGACAGACCCTGATTGGATGATGTTGCAAAAAATGTGCCTCGCGACCTGCTTGGAGCGCTGAGCCACTACGCTCTCTCAGCCACTACTGTAAAACACCCTCCCTCCTCTCACCCTCCCTCGCTCCGGGGGAAAAATGGCGGCAATTGAGCCAGAAAGACAGTCTGAATGTATTACATTCTAAAAAAGTAACGGCAACATTTTGGAAGGCTAAGCCACACAACTAGCTCGTTGTAATCTAACATCATGCTTCAAAAGATGGAGAACTGGCTGTGTTACGACGATGAGGGTAAGGACTCAAAACGGTCTCCGCTGATAAGACACGGAGATCTCTGTTACAGGCAGGCGCTACGCCTCCTCCTGGTTGGTAATTAAACATTAAAACACCTGCGGCTTATAGTCCAGTGCGGCTTATATATGTAACAATCATTCAATTTAGCTGCTGCGGCTTATATTCAGGTGCGCCTTATAGTACGGAAAGTACGGTAGTCATTAGTTGGTAGTTAACTTACACCTCAGAATATATAAAAAGTATTAACCTCCTTAAAACACTATCTGAAGTGGAATTGAGTTGAACTGCCACCAAGCTGCTGCAAAATGTAATGAAACTGTGATAAATGCATCTAGTGAAAGTACTGCGATATTGGTTCCAGTGTTAAAGCCATCTGAGCGTGGACATGATCAAATTGTCTGACATGTTACAATCACAGTTAAATATGCCCATTTCCTATTTCAGCAACACTGTAGGTTGTCTGACATGTTATTAATGTACTTGGCAAAACTAGTGAACTAGTGAACTAGTTAACTAGTGAACTAGCTGGCCAGCTAGCTTGTGCTGCCTGTCAGAGGTAAATAACGCTACTAGGAGGGACGGGGGTTGTACGGATGCCTAGTTGGCCATTTTCAAGTTTTGCAAATACAGAATAATGTTAAAGTACAAAAAGTATTAAACTCTTTATTTTATGGGGGCATTTAAACCCCAGTTCCAAGGGCAATTCTAGATTGTTTAGGGGCATTTTGCCCCGACCCCCGCTAATTTCCTACCCTGTCGTACAGTCTACACACATCAAACCTGATGTTTATTATTGTTTATTGTTTATTTAGCACATATTCAAACATACAAAAAAAAAAATACTGATAGTTATCAACACGACAATAAATGTGCAAAGTAGAGGCAGGAGACCCGCAAGGGCCTATACGAGGCCTCTACTTGTATAACATAAGTAGAAATAAAATCAGTAAGTATGAAATAAAATTAAAATTTAACGAACAAAAAGAAAGAAAAGAAAGTAAAGAAGAAGAGATAAAAACATGTATGCAGATAAAAGATGTTATTGATTTAACAGGGTTTTTTTCATTCTAGATTTAAGAATAGGCAATGATTGACAGG
>NC_139642.1:11719714-11777214 GCF_964638095.1 Poromitra crassiceps
GCCACGAATATGTCCCGTTTCATATCCAGGAGGTCTGCGTCTCATCACTGTTCTTCTAAAGGTATAATGGCTATAATCTCACGTGTGAAATAATGACATGGAATTTGGCGCTCAGTTAGTCAGTGGAAGAAAGGAGGAGGAGAGGGAGAGAGGACAAAGACAACATTTAAATACTTTGCCACTTTGATCATTGCAATCAGACACAAAACGGGGACAAATCGCACTCGGCAGTAAAACGTTATGGGCGTGTTTGCACTGGCATATCATTAGTGCAATATCGTTTGTGGATCGCTCCTCGAGCTGGAGCAAATAGCGGCTGCAAATGTTATGCAGTTCATGGTGCTTTTAGCGGCTGCAATCCATTCTTTGTGAATTTCGCCCCCGAGTGCGTTTACACGCCCACTAATAATCCCATCGTTATCTGATTTATGGTCTCACCAGATTATTCAAAGTGCTCATGTAAACAGCATAGTCTGATATGCTTTACCGGATAAAAGGCTGTTATCGCATTATGAGAAATCCAATAAACACAGATTTTTGCTGAATCATCACTTTTTGTTCTTACTACAGTAAAGTGCGTGTAAACGCGTCAGATTATTGCCACTACCTCATTATTCACAGTTATGGATAGGGCTGGGTTTTGGCAAGGATCTCACGATACGATACGCATCACGATACTTGGGTCACGATACGATTGTATCACGATATATTGCGATGCGATACATATTGCGATATTCTACAGAATTTACTCAAAATTAAATAATAGAGCTAAAGATACAACACACTGTGTACCACCCAGGTAGTGTAATAATATATACATCACTTTATACTGATAAGTTAGTGGACAAATTTAGTCAAAACTACTGAGTGTTGAGTGTTAAGCTGCGTTCACACCGACCTATTAAAGTTTGTTGCTGGCGTCGAGTTTACATACAAAGTCAATGCAAACGAGCGATTGAGCGTATATTCGCCTGGGAGAATAATCGCTGGGCGTCCGAGCGGCAGAGACAGAGCGACAGGGAGAAAATACGCTCGTCGCTCAAGATGAAATATTCCAACTCGAGCGAAAATACGCTGGCATCAGTCGCTCGCTGTTCAATGCTGATTGGCTGCCGTGTGAGAGCGAGTCAAGGATCACTCTGGCTTGGAACAAACCGCTGGTTTATTGTGTGGCAACAAACCACATTGACAGGCTGACAGCTGACATGAAGTGAAGTCTGTACTACCGGTATGCAGCTCGCATTAGGAGCACGCTGATAGGCTTAGCTTGTAAACAATGACGGTGGCTCGTAGTGGACAAACAGCATGACATTGCGTAACGTTATAGCCCCCACATGTCCGTCATTTCGTGTGCCTGTTGATGAGCGATTTAAACAGAGCGACAGAGCGATTCCAAAGGGTTGACTTGAGCGACAGAGCGAAAAATAAATATCTCTGTGTGAATGCCCCTTTACTGAACACATCGATATGGGAAATATCGATACAGTATCGATTAGGGGTGGGAATCACCAGATGCAGAGGCGAGGCATGGCCTGCAAAAAAAAAAAATATATATATATATATATATATATATATATATATATATATATATATACCGGTGTATGTATGTATGTATATGTATGTATATATATATATATATATATATATATATGTGATAATATCGTGATACTTGGCGTCCAAGTATCGATACAGTATCGGGAAATACAAATATCGCGATATATTGCCGTATCGATTATATTGCCCAGCCCTAGTTATGGACGGACTTATTGTGTGCATGTAAACATACTCAATAAAAGGCCAATGTAGGTTAGATGCACCAGTCTAAATCTAAATCTACTGCTGTCTCTTTCTCCTATAGTCTTTCTGTATAGTAAATCCTCACTATGAATGTTCCAGCAGGAGGAGCTGTGTTGCCCTCAGCACCATATGAATCACTTTCTGCCTCCAGTTAAACTCCTGTATTTAGTTTGACATGTGATGTACCACTTAGATCATCATCTCACACTTCCCGGGTTTACACCTTCAAACTAGAACCGCTCAGACGGGGGGATTTAAATTGGACGCCAGTTGCAATGAAGGATAAATGTAATCAGCCAAATGAATTATGCAGAAATATCAATATGCCAAGGTCAGTTTGTATAGCTCCCCAGGGCCTTTCATGGAGGCTTAATCAGTTTATTCTTCTCCATGCCTGAAGCCTTCTGCTCAGGTTGAGTCAGGCGCTCCACAGCTTCAGCTTAACGGCATCGAGAGTCAAAGGACGGTTCTCGTTGTTGTCGTCGCACACACCCCATGAGTCGATGCTCGCATTGTCGAAGGGGGAGGAGTCCTGTAGCTGAGGGGGAGGAGTCCTGTAGCTGAGGGGGAGGAGGCCTGTAGCTGAGGGGGAGGAGGCCTGTAGCCGAGTTAGTCTTGAATGTCAGCCACCTGTCTCAAGCACAGTGCTAATCAGTCCAGCGTTTGGGCTCAGAAGATTGGATTTGCAGGCAGCGCAGCATGTGGCTACTGTGCCTCATCTGCCCGAGGCTGGACACTCGCTGGACACTCCGCCATTACACAGACTGTGAAAAGATAGGACTTCATACACTCAACAAGCACCACATGGAGTTATGACTTCATACACTCAACAAGCACCACATGGAGTTATGACTTCATACTCTCAACAAGCACCACATGGAGTTATGACTTTATACACTCAACAAGCACCACATGGAGTTATGACTTTATACACTCAACAAGCACCACATGGAGTTATGACTTTATACACTCAACAAGCACCACATGGAGTTATGACTTCATACACTCAACAAGCACCACATGGAGTTATGACTTTATACACTCAACAAGCACCACATGGAGTTATGACTTTATACACTCAACAAGCACCACATGGAGTTATGACTTTATACACTCAACAAGCACCACATGGAGTTATGACTTTATACACTCAACAAGCACCACATGGAGTTATGACTTTATACACTCAACAACCACCACATGGAGTTATGACTTCATACACTCAACAAGCACCACATGGAGTTATGACTTCATACTCTCAACAAGCACCACATGGAGTTATGACTTTATACACTCAACAAGCACCACATGGAGTTATGACTTTATACACTCAACAAGCACCACATGGAGTTATGACTTTATACACTCAACAACCACCACATGGAGTTATGACTTCATACACTCAACAAGCACCACATGGAGTTATGACTTCATACTCTCAACAAGCACCACATGGAGTTATGACTTTATACACTCAACAAGCACCACATGGAGTTATGACTTTATACACTCAACAAGCACCACATGGAGTTATGACTTTATACACTCAACAAGCACCACATGGAGTTATGACTTCATACACTCAACAAGCACCACATGGAGTTATGACTTTATACACTCAATAAGCACCACATGGAGTTATGACTTTATACACTCAACAACCACCACATGGAGTTATGACTTCATACACTCAACAAGCACCACATGGAGTTATGACTTCATACACTCAACAAGCACCACATGGAGTTATGACTTTATACACTCAACAACCACCACATGGAGTTATGACTTCATACACTCAACAACCACCACATGGAGTTATGACTTTATACACTCAACAAGCACCACATGGAGTTATGACTTTATACACTCAACAAGCACCACATGGAGTTATGACTTTATACACTCAACAAGCACCACATGGAGTTATGACTTTATACACTCAACAAGCACCACATGGAGTTATGACTTTATACACTCAACAAGCACCACATGGAGTTATGACTTCATACACTCAACAACCACCACATGGAGTTATGACTTTATACACTCAACAAGCACCACATGGAGTTATGACTTTATACACTCAACAACCACCACATGGAGTTATGACTTCATACACTCAACAAGCACCACATGGAGTTATGACTTTATACACTCAACAAGCACCACATGGAGTTATGACTTTATACACTCAACAAGCACCACATGGAGTTATGACTTTATACACTCAACAAGCACCACATGGAGTTATGACTTCATACACTCAACAACCACCACATGGAGTTATGACTTTATACACTCAACAAGCACCACATGGAGTTATGACTTTATACACTCAACAACCACCACATGGAGTTATGACTTCATACACTCAACAACCACCACATGGAGTTATGACTTTATACACTCAACAAGCACCACATGGAGTTATGACTTTATACACTCAACAAGCACCACATGGAGTTATGACTTTATACACTCAACAAGCACCACATGGAGTTATGACTTCATACACTCAACAAGCACCACATGGAGTTATGACTTTATACACTCAACAAGCACCACATGGAGTTATGACTTTATACACTCAACAAGCACCACATGGAGTTATGACTTTATACACTCAACAACCACCACATGGAGTTATGACTTTATACACTCAACAAGCACCACATGGAGTTATGACTTTATACACTCAACAACCACCACATGGAGTTATGACTTCATACTCTCAACAAGCACCACATGGAGTTATGACTTTATACACTCAACAAGCACCACATGGAGTTATGACTTTATACACTCAACAAGCACCACATGGAGTTATGACTTCATACACTCAACAACCACCACATGGAGTTATGACTTTATACACTCAACAAGCACCACATGGAGTTATGACTTTATACACTCAACAAGCACCACATGGAGTTATGACTTTATACACTCAACAAGCACCACATGGAGTTATGACTTCATACACTCAACAAGCACCACATGGAGTTATGACTTTATACACTCAACAAGCACCACATGGAGTTATGACTTTATACACTCAACAACCACCACATGGAGTTATGACTTCATACACTCAACAAGCACCACATGGAGTTATGACTTCATACTCTCAACAAGCACCACATGGAGTTATGACTTTATACACTCAACAAGCACCACATGGAGTTATGACTTTATACACTCAACAAGCACCACATGGAGTTATGACTTTATACACTCAACAAGCACCACATGGAGTTATGACTTCATACACTCAACAAGCACCACATGGAGTTATGACTTTATACACTCAATAAGCACCACATGGAGTTATGACTTTATACACTCAACAACCACCACATGGAGTTATGACTTCATACACTCAACAAGCACCACATGGAGTTATGACTTCATACACTCAACAAGCACCACATGGAGTTATGACTTTATACACTCAACAACCACCACATGGAGTTATGACTTCATACACTCAACAACCACCACATGGAGTTATGACTTTATACACTCAACAAGCACCACATGGAGTTATGACTTTATACACTCAACAAGCACCACATGGAGTTATGACTTTATACACTCAACAAGCACCACATGGAGTTATGACTTTATACACTCAACAAGCACCACATGGAGTTATGACTTTATACACTCAACAAGCACCACATGGAGTTATGACTTCATACACTCAACAACCACCACATGGAGTTATGACTTTATACACTCAACAAGCACCACATGGAGTTATGACTTTATACACTCAACAAGCACCACATGGAGTTATGACTTTATACACTCAACAAGCACCACATGGAGTTATGACTTTATACACTCAACAACCACCACATGGAGTTATGACTTCATACACTCAACAAGCACCACATGGAGTTATGACTTTATACACTCAACAAGCACCACATGGAGTTATGACTTTATACACTCAACAAGCACCACATGGAGTTATGACTTTATACACTCAACAAGCACCACATGGAGTTATGACTTCATACACTCAACAACCACCACATGGAGTTATGACTTTATACACTCAACAACCACCACATGGAGTTATGACTTTATACACTCAACAAGCACCACATGGAGTTATGACTTTATACTCTCAACAAGCACCACATGGAGTTATGACTTTATACACTCAACAACCACCACATGGAGTTATGACTTCATACACTCAACAAGCACCACATGGAGTTATGACTTTATACTCTCAACAAGCACCACATGGAGTTATGACTTTATACACTCAACAAGCACCACATGGAGTTATGACTTTATACACTCAACAAGCACCACATGGAGTTATGACTTTATACACTCAACAAGCACCACATGGAGTTATGACTTCATACACTCAACAAGCACCACATGGAGTTATGACTTTATACACTCAACAAGCACCACATGGAGTTATGACTTTATACACTCAACAACCACCACATGGAGTTATGACTTCATACACTCAACAAGCACCACATGGAGTTATGACTTCATACTCTCAACAAGCACCACATGGAGTTATGACTTTATACACTCAACAAGCACCACATGGAGTTATGACTTTATACACTCAACAAGCACCACATGGAGTTATGACTTTATACACTCAACAAGCACCACATGGAGTTATGACTTCATACACTCAACAAGCACCACATGGAGTTATGACTTTATACACTCAATAAGCACCACATGGAGTTATGACTTTATACACTCAACAACCACCACATGGAGTTATGACTTCATACACTCAACAAGCACCACATGGAGTTATGACTTTATACACTCAACAAGCACCACATGGAGTTATGACTTTATACACTCAACAACCACCACATGGAGTTATGACTTTATACACTCAACAACCACCACATGGAGTTATGACTTCATACACTCAACAAGCACCACATGGAGTTATGACTTTATACACTCAACAACCACCACATGGAGTTATGACTTCATACACTCAACAACCACCACATGGAGTTATGACTTTATACACTCAACAAGCACCACATGGAGTTATGACTTTATACACTCAACAAGCACCACATGGAGTTATGACTTTATACACTCAACAAGCACCACATGGAGTTATGACTTTATACACTCAACAAGCACCACATGGAGTTATGACTTTATACACTCAACAAGCACCACATGGAGTTATGACTTTATACACTCAACAAGCACCACATGGAGTTATGACTTCATACACTCAACAAGCACCACATGGAGTTATGACTTTATACACTCAACAAGCACCACATGGAGTTATGACTTTATACACTCAACAAGCACCACATGGAGTTATGACTTTATACACTCAACAACCACCACATGGAGTTATGACTTTATACACTCAACAAGCACCACATGGAGTTATGACTTTATACACTCAACAACCACCACATGGAGTTATGACTTCATACTCTCAACAAGCACCACATGGAGTTATGACTTTATACACTCAACAAGCACCACATGGAGTTATGACTTTATACACTCAACAAGCACCACATGGAGTTATGACTTCATACACTCAACAACCACCACATGGAGTTATGACTTTATACACTCAACAAGCACCACATGGAGTTATGACTTTATACACTCAACAAGCACCACATGGAGTTATGACTTTATACTCTCAACAAGCACCACATGGAGTTATGACTTTATACACTCAACAAGCACCACATGGAGTTATGACTTTATACACTCAACAAGCACCACATGGAGTTATGACTTTATACACTCAACAAGCACCACATGGAGTTATGACTTCATACACTCAACAAGCACCACATGGAGTTATGACTTCATACACTCAACAAGCACCACATGGAGTTATGACTTTATACACTCAACAAGCACCACATGGAGTTATGACTTTATACACTCAACAAGCACCACATGGAGTTATGACTTTATACTCTCAACAAGCACCACATGGAGTTATGACTTTATACACTCAACAAGCACCACATGGAGTTATGACTTTATACACTCAACAAGCACCACATGGAGTTATGACTTTATACACTCAACAAGCACCACATGGAGTTATGACTTTATACACTCAACAAGCACCACATGGAGTTATGACTTCATACACTCAACAAGCACCACATGGAGTTATGACTTCATACACTCAACAAGCACCACATGGAGTTATGACTTTATACACTCAACAAGCACCACATGGAGTTATGACTTTATACACTCAACAAGCACCACATGGAGTTATGACTTTATACTCTCAACAAGCACCACATGGAGTTATGACTTTATACACTCAACAAGCACCACATGGAGTTATGACTTTATACACTCAACAAGCACCACATGGAGTTATGACTTTATACTCTCAACAAGCACCACATGGAGTTATGACTTTATACACTCAACAAGCACCACATGGAGTTATGACTTTATACACTCAACAAGCACCACATGGAGTTATGACTTTATACTCTCAACAAGCACCACATGGAGTTATGACTTTATACACTCAACAAGCACCACGTGGAGTTATGACTTTATACACTCAACAAGCACCACATGGAGTTATGACTTCATACACTCAACAACCACCACATGGAGTTATGACTTTATACACTCAACAAGCACCACATGGAGTTATGACTTTATACACTCAACAAGCACCACATGGAGTTATGACTTTATACACTCAACAAGCACCACATGGAGTTATGACTTTATACACTCAACAAGCACCACATGGAGTTATGACTTCATACACTCAACAAGCACCACATGGAGTTATGACTTTATACTCTCAACAAGCACCACATGGAGTTATGACTTTATACACTCAACAAGCACCACATGGAGTTATGACTTTATACACTCAACAAGCACCACATGGAGTTATGACTTTATACACTCAACAAGCACCACATGGAGTTATGACTTTATACACTCAACAACCACCACATGGAGTTATGACTTCATACACTCAACAAGCACCACATGGAGTTATGACTTTATACTCTCAACAAGCACCACATGGAGTTATGACTTTATACACTCAACAAGCACCACATGGAGTTATGACTTTATACACTCAACAAGCACCACATGGAGTTATGACTTTATACACTCAACAAGCACCACATGGAGTTATGACTTCATACACTCAACAAGCACCACATGGAGTTATGACTTTATACACTCAACAAGCACCACATGGAGTTATGACTTTATACACTCAACAAGCACCACATGGAGTTATGACTTTATACACTCAACAAGCACCACATGGAGTTATGACTTCATACACTCAACAACCACCACATGGAGTTATGACTTTATACACTCAACAAGCACCACATGGAGTTATGACTTCATACTCTCAACAAGCACCACATGGAGTTATGACTTTATACACTCAACAAGCACCACATGGAGTTATGACTTTATACACTCAACAAGCACCACATGGAGTTATGACTTTATACACTCAACAAGCACCACATGGAGTTATGACTTTATACACTCAACAAGCACCACATGGAGTTATGACTTTATACACTCAACAACCACCACATGGAGTTATGACTTTATACACTCAACAAGCACCACATGGAGTTATGACTTCATACACTCAACAAGCACCACATGGAGTTATGACTTTATACACTCAACAAGCACCACATGGAGTTATGACTTCATACACTCAACAACCACCACATGGAGTTATGACTTCATACACTCAACAAGCACCACATGGAGTTATGACTTCATACTCTCAACAACCACCACATGGAGTTATGACTTCATACACTCAACAAGCACCACATGGAGTTATGACTTCATACACTCAACAACCACCACATGGAGTTATGACTTTATACACTCAACAAGCACCACATGGAGTTATGACTTCATACTCTCAACAACCACCACATGGAGTTATGACTTCATACACTCAACAAGCACCACATGGAGTTATGACTTCATACACTCAACAAGCACCACATGGAGGTTTTTTGTCCATTGTAGAGGAATTGAATTGAATGAATTTAGCGCTCACACACTTGATGACGAGTTGAATTTAGGGATCACACGCTTGATTGTGTGAATTTGGGCATCAGAGATGACAATCTCATTTTTCACCAAGTGCACAACCAAGGGGCAAGCTCCAGTTCTGAAAAGGGAAGCCAATACGGAAGTCCCTTAAACCTGCATTCTTTCAAATGGTCTGCAGGGGGGGGCGACTCCACTGGCTCCAAAAAGAAGTCTGATTGTATGGATTTTTTTTTCCAATCTTTTTAGGGTGACCTCTTAAGCTCAGTCCAGGGACAGCACATGTAAAATAGCCTTCTGGCTAACTGGCGCATTTAAATTGTATGTGCATCAGTAAGGACTGCAGAGACCTAATGGCCCATTTCCACCGCTGGTATCAGCGCGGCCCCGCCCAGCTCGTCTCGCTTTTTTGTCTCATTCCACCGATCAAAAACATGGACAGCCCGGGTTGAGTCGGGGTTGAGTCGTGCTGCTTTTGGTCCCTGCTCTGTTGAGGTTCCAGCGCTGTGGACCCGGTACCATACCGTGACGTGAAAACACTGCAGACGACGGATTGGTCAGGCAGAATCGTGTTTACTGTATCTACTGTCAATGCTGGATACCAGTTTAGTGGGGCTTACCTTCTCTTCTGTTATTTCCATCAGTCTTTTGTGTTGCTGCCTTCAGCTCTGGTGAAATAAAATCGATCTCCTTGCTCAGCTTTAACATGATGGTGGTTTTCAATTGTTTTGAGAGAGAAAAAGTCCGCTCCTCGGGAAGCCCTTTGTAGTTGGCTCCGCTAGGCCGGAGGCGGGGGTTTAGCGATGCCGTGATCTTGCCTGGTGAGTTGCCGCTGGGGTAGAGGCTTCCCTTCTCCCCGTAGCGCGGGGTGCATGCATGTGAGTTTGAGTAACAACAAAGTGATATCCATTCTCCTGGCCGATTGTCACATTTGCCCATGTACACTGTAGGTCATTTAGAGGCACCAGTATTTCATAACCAGTTTAAAAGTTCCGTGTATGGATTTAATTTTAACGTTGTACGTTATAGCCTACTTCGGCTATGGGCGGAGGACAGATATGCGGTCTCTATGGCGACCAGGTGTGGTGGGAGGCGAGTGAACTTGCTATGGAAACAGAGTCTATATCAAGTAGAGACGAGTAAGACCAGGTCGAGTAGAGCTGTACTGTGCTGCCTTGGTGGAAATGAGCCATAAGGCTGGTAAGGGTAGCATGCTCAGTAAGGACTGCAGAGACCTGCAGGCAGGTAGAAGTATTACATGCAATAAGGACGATGGGAGGCAGCATTATCAGTAAGGACAGTGTGTTCTCTCTCTCTCCCTCCCTGAGCCTCATATTGACCATCTCTCATTGTGAGATGGCTGCTCAGCTCCTCGTGTTAAAGGATGTGGATGCAAACGTTAACATCCACCAAAGTTATGACAAAGCGGTAGATGAATCATCTCTGACCTTCTGATTCCACTTAGCTGTGTTGCTGATAAGGTTTACATGGTAATCTCATAATAAGTGCATTACAGGCACATTATAATCACAACAGAACGTCATCGCTGTTTAATGAGATTGTTAATAGCCACCATGAAACGTCTAACAAACAGCGAGTCTCTGAACACGTTGTCTCTGGGAGACTAAACTATAAACCAGCGTTTCTTAACCTTTTCCATCAAGGAGACCTAACTTAGTCCAGATTAGGTTCATGGACCCCCCAAATTGATGAGATTTTACCTATATCTATATATCTATAGATATGATTTTTTCCCCAGAATCCCATGATGACTATCTGTATTGTAGGTAGTGAGATAGCAGTGAAACTATGATGACAATAGTCTATATTTGCTCTACATTCTTTAATGTGCTTCTTGTAAATTAGTTGAACAAACCCCTGGTGGTCCCCAGACCCCACGCTGAGAACCACTGCTATAAATCACGTGATGTTCCCACTCCTCCTCAAATCCCTCGTGGATTCACTGAAGGGAGCGGCTTGCGTTTCTTTTACGACGACGGTGTAATAATATGTGTAAAATGAAGACTGCGTCAAAGATATGAAACACATAGAGCATGTTCTTCCTCTGAAGCAGTTGAGCCCTGAAGCTACTGTGTGACTTATAAGTCTCATTAAAGCCTCAGCAGATTCACAATGTATGTGGGTCATTAAGTCAACTTTAATGTGATTTTAATGCAAGAGGTTTTCTCGTTTCGCCACCAGATTTTTCACGCATTCGCAGGCTTTTCGGGCTTCACCTCCAGTCACGAGTCTGGATGTCGCACATTTAGTACGCTCCTCCTGTCAGTGGAGTGTGCCCCTTCAGTTTGAGGTTCAGAGAACCTTATGGAGGTTGATGGTGCTGCTGGACTATCTGTGTGAGATGTACGCTCACGGGCTTAGATCGGTTAGATGAAAGTTTAATGATCCCTGTGGGGAAATGGAGTTGCTGCAGCTGCACAGAGTAGAATATAGCAATGGCTATGAATAATGATAGTACAAATAGAGGGAGTGCGTCCGTTAATTGCAACCAACAGAACATATCGGACAAATCTGAATCTGCTGCCTATGAAAATATGTAAATTTAGGTACTTGCAGCAAATGCAGGGTGTGCAAAATGTACGTTGCTGGATTGCCGTTATTCGATTTTCAGAGTGAATATGCAAGTATGCACCACTATCAAGTCATGATACCTGGTAAAGAGCAGACATATGGTAGTACAGTACATGTATGTACATACTACAGTACAGTATGTACATACTACAGTACATACACTACCAGTCAACAGTTTGAAGTGACACACAACATTTTTCTTTACTTTGACTATTTTACACATGTCCACTGGTCGCTGCACTAGCGCCTCCTCTAGTCGGTCGGGGCGCCTGTTTTGGGCGGAAGGGAACTGGTGGAATAGCATGATCCTCCCAAGTGCTATGTCCTGCAAGTGAAGCTCCCCGCTGTCAGGTGAAAAGAAGTGGCCGGTAACTGTGCATGTGTCGGAAGAAGCATGGTGCTACTCTATGGCTCTCCCCAGATCGGCAGAGAGTGGAGCAGCAGGGAGGGGGGGGAGGGGGGGAATTGGCCAAGTACAATTGGGTAGAAAATGGGGGGGGCAGGGTAATAATAAAAAAGAGTTTGATGATTGACACAGACAGCAACCAATCAGTTGGGGCAGAAAAATATGTGACAATATGTCACATATTTTTGTCACAATATGTCAAATACATCACTGAATCAGTGATGTAGCCTTGCGTCCAGATCATAAGCACCCGTTCACACACCATACGCCAAAGCAACGCTCAACCTAAACTCAACCTACAAGTTTCATTTAGGCGTCCTTGTTAACAGGCGAGGCCGTTCACACCACCCGCGCGCGTGTCTCGCTGAAGCCACGCTCACGCCTTGCTCAAGCGATCGTCCTATTTTCCAGGCGTGACACGTGAAGCTTGAAGCTGCCAGGCATGAAGTCAATGGGAGTTGTGGGCGGGTTCAAGGCGTGCCAAGGAGGCGCTGAGAGGAAAAGAGAAGGCTTCTTGTGTGAACGGTTAAGCGTCAGTTCAGCTTGTGCCTGCCTCAAGCTTCAGCTCTACTTACATTCGGCGTCATTGGGGCTGGATACCAGACTAGTTTCTTTACTCCTCTGTGACAGTAAACTGAATATCTTTATAAGACATTTGAGCACATCATCTTGGACTTTGGGAAACACTGATCGACATTTCTCACCATTTTCTGACATTTTATAGTATAACAACTAACCGATTAGTCGAGAAAATAATCGACAGATTATTCTGCGATGAAAATAATTGAGCCCGAGGAGTGCGTTTGAAATGATTTGAGGAATGGATAAATCAATGTGATTATTATCATGATCTGTGTGTTTGTAAGTCTGACTCTTGTTACTTCAGCCAACTGTTTTGGTTCCTCTCTGGTGTCGCCTCATCACAGAGAGGCCTGATATCTTGTTCAGTGATCAGAAGCAGGCAGTTCATTCAGTGATAAGACGTGTTTCACATTTTGGCTTGGATTGTGAGAGCGGTGGTGAGGATTAAGATGTTGCAGCCCTGTAGGGGGATGCATCGCTGGTCACAATTGAGGGAACAGTATAAATCGATTTTTCTGTCAAGATTGGTGGATTTCGTTCTTTAATCTTGCTGTTGCAGGAAACTTGGAATCCATCTGTGATTAAATATACCTATTAAAACGTGTAGTTTTCAAATAGACTTTTTAATTACACTCATCTCTCTCCATCCCTCTCCCTCTCATTCCCTCTCTCTCTATCCCTCCTTCCCTCTCTCTCTCTCTCTCTCTCTCCTCTCTGTCACACACACACACACACACACACACACACACTTCTCCGGGTCATTTCTTTGGCACAGGGAGAGAAAGTTGACACTCGGTGACATTCTGTGTTTGCGGGCGGAAAGATCTTCTGATGGGAGTGTCGCACAAGTCATTAGACAAACCTCATGGAGGTAATCTAGAGGTTTTATTGCTGAAGACCGTGTTACGGACAGAAGTGCGTGTTCGTGTGTGTGTGTGTGTTCGTGCGTGTGTGTGTGTGTGTGTGTGTTTGTGCGTGTGTGTGTGTGTGTGTGTGTGTGTGTGTGTGTGTGTGTGTGTGTTCGTGCGTGTGCAGTAAAAGTTAATGCTACCGGTCTATTCACCTCGTCTCTATACGGTAAATCTTGTTGAGCCGCAAAGGCATTTTCCCATTACTACAGAATGGAATGGATTTTATGGGATGGGATGAGATACTGTATATGAATTCACAATTCACTCTGTGTGTGTGTGTGTGTGTGTGTGTGTGTGTGTGTGTGTGTGTGTGTGCCACAGTCCGATACTCGATGCGGCAGTACAGATGATTTCCAGCTAGGGGCGGTCATGTCTTTAGCCTTGGCAACACTGAGGCACCCGCGGCAGCACCCATGGGTGCCTGTCACTGCACAGAGAGTGAGCACATCAACCAGGTTGGCTGCTGTCCTGAGAGGCAGGGGAAGCCAATGCCAACATACTCTGGTCCTCACCTGTGTGTGCCAGCGATCTGTGTGTGTGATATTTTATGCGTAGCTATAAACCAGATAATAAGGAATAACTTGTTAAAATATCATATAATATACTTGTAAATGAGTCAAAAAAGAAATAAAACCTGCTATGCTAATATTACATTAACCAGGGATTGTTGAGGGGTGTAACTTTTTGAAAGTATTCCAATATCAGTCTGAAGATGCTATTATAGTACAGTACATACCAGCATCATCATCGCCTAAGTGGGCAGGTCATGATTTGCGGTGTCTGTTAGTCACGATTTTGGTGACATCATCAGTGATGCCACAACTCTTTCTCTACTTACCCATTGTGACGTTTTGATTGTGACACCATCAGTGATGTCATAAATCAATTGACATCATCAGTGATGTCATAAATCCTACATGTTTCGCCCATGGTGCATCGTCTCCAGACTCTCCACCCTAGAAATCGAGCACGCGAGATTGCTAGCCTAAGTGGGTGGACGGGTGGCGGGCTAAGTCACGAAAGTGACGGAAGTGACATCATCAGTGATGTCATAGTCTCCAGAGACTCCACCCTAGAAATCGATTGCTAGTAAAGAAAAATTACAATCGTGACCCATCATGTGAAGGGACATTTGTACAATTGTTGATTATATCACCAGCAGTTATTATGTTATCACTCGCTACGGGCCTGAGAAATAAAGAAGTAAAAATGATGGTAAAAGGCAGAACATGCATGCATTGACTGAGGCGTTTTAACACTCTGGAGGCCAGAGTCAACTGCTCAGAATATGACACTTGGTTTCAGTTGTCTGTTACTATGGGTGTCATGGCCAGCTGGAAACAGCCCTCCGCTAAGTGTGTTTCTGAAAATTGTGTGAAGCGGTCTCCTGCCGGTATGTTACGTATAAGTCACACACACACACACACACACACACACACACACACACACACACACACACACACACACACACACCTACATACACCTACATACACACACACACACACACACACACACACACACCTACATACACACACACACCCCCACACACACACACACACACACACACCTACATACACACACACACACACACACACACACACACACACACACACACCTACACACACACACACACACACACACACACACACACACCCAGGTCTCATCAAAGTTCACCTGCCTCTGTGATAAAGTTAAGCCCATGTTATGAGTTCCCAGATCCTTTAAAGCCTCCCAGCTCTTATGAAGGTCTTACCGCTCTGAGAGGAGGAGGAGGAGGAGGAGGAGGAAGAGGAGACCAGGGGCCAGTTGCACAAAAAACCTTAAAGGGACAGCTCACCCTAAAATCCAAAATGACATGTTTCTCCTCTTACATGTAGTGCTATTTATTAGGGGTGCACCGATCACGTTTTTTGCCACCGATCACCGATTGCCGATCACCTATGAGAAATATCTGCCCAACCGATCATCGACCGATTACCGATCACCTATATATATATATATATATATATTTATTTTGTTTATAGCAGTCTATTATAGAACAGTTTCCATTTTACATATAAAATGTGGCTTATATAACGGTGCGGCTTATCTATGGATTTTTACAGCTAACGGCCACTAGGGGACCTCCTAAATCTATGGATTTTGGTACGAGAGACAGAACGAGAGTAAGACAGACATTACCAGAGCGAGACCCTGATTGGATGATGTTGCAAAAAATGTGCCTCGCGACCTGATTGGAGCACTGTGCCACTACGCTCTCTCAGCCACTACTGTAAAACACCCTCCCTCCTCTCACCCTCCCTCGCTCCGGGGGAAAAAAGTCGGCGATTGAGCCAGAAACACAGTCTGAATGAAATTGAATGTAACGTTCCCAATTCTATGTATTACATTCTAAAAACTTAACGGCAACATTTTGGAAGGCTAAGCCACACAACTAGCTCGTTGTAATCTAACGTCATGCTTCAAAA
Organism: Poromitra crassiceps; assembly: GCF_964638095.1. Taxonomy (NCBI): domain Eukaryota; kingdom Metazoa; phylum Chordata; class Actinopteri; order Beryciformes; family Melamphaidae; genus Poromitra; species Poromitra crassiceps. The sequence goes on from NC_139642.1 coordinate 11,736,559, forward strand.
GATGGAGAACTGGCTGTGTTATGACGATGAGGATGCAAAACATGTAATTTGCATGTTTCGTTCCACCCATGTTTCGTCCGCGCTGCCAAATTCAATGGAATGAAACGAATCTTGTAGCCTATGTTGGACGTAGTGAAGTGTTTTTGATTGATTTGTTCATCGGACTCAAAACGGTCTCCGCTGATAAGACACGGAGATCTCTGTTACAGGCAGGCGCTACGCCTCCTCCTGACCAGTTTTAAACATTAAACACCTGCGGCTTAGTCCAGTGCGGCTTGTAACAATCATTCAATTTAGCTGCTGCGCCTTATAGTACGGAAAGTACGGCTGACGAAAGCAAAGCATGTGCTTTGCAACACAATGATATAAACGTTAGAGCACAATATTAAAGTTAAACGATGGACATTGAAGACATGAAAATGGGCTGCCTCATGTTTCTCACACGCAGCATGATCGGCTATGCGATCGGCGACAATAAAGAAATATCTGCAGCAGCAGATCACATATTTGAGGTCAAAATCGGCCGATACAGATTGCGTGCCGATCGATCGGTGCACCCCTACTATTTATCCATCGACATTTTGCTGTGACTTTCCATCGAGTACTTCATCTCCATTGGCAATTACACATCTGACCTAACTAGGATGACTTGTGGGGTGCCTCAAGGATCCATTATGGGGCCCGTCCTCTTCAACCGTTATATGCTCCCTCTAGGCCTAATTATGCAAAAAAACAAAGTAGCCTATCATAACTACGCAGACGACACTCAGTTGTATATAACTCTTTCCTCAGCTGACTATGCCCCCATAGAATCATTGTGCCAGTGCACTGATCAAATAAATAACTGGATGTGCCAGAATTTCCTACAGCTAAACAAAGACAAAACTGAGGTGATCGTCTTTGGTCCCAAAGAACAAAGGCTTAAAATCACTGCACGCCTTGAGTCTCTATCCCTGAAGCCTAAAGATCAAGTCAAAAATCTTGGAGTTATTATTGATTCCGATCTCAACTTTAACTCCCACATTAAGTCAATTAGAAAATCTGCTTTTTATCACCTTAAAAATATAGCAAGAATTAGGGGATACATGTCCAGACAGGATCTAGAAAAACTAATTCACGCCTTCATTTATAGTAGGTTAGACTACTGCAATAGCCTTTTTTCTGGTCTCTCCAAAAAAGAACTTAGGCAACTTCAACTCATTCAGAATGCTGCTGCTAGAGTTCTAACGAAGACTAAGAAAGCTGATCATATCACTCCAGTTCTTAAGTCCTTACACTGGTTGCCAGTGTGTCAGAGAATAGATTTTAAAATACTGTTATTAGTCTATAAATCACTTAATGGCTTAGGCCCAAAATACATAGCTGAATTGCTCCCACGCTACGAACCGTCTAGAACTCTTAGGTCAGCAGGGTCCAGCTTTTTAACTGTCCCTAGGATCAAATCAAATCATGGGAAGGCTGCATTTACCCACTATGCTTCTGCTAGCTGGAACAAATTGCCTGAAGACCTCAGATCTGCCCCAACCTTACTTACTTTTAAAAATAGACTAAAGACTTTTATGTTTACCGTCGCTTTTAACTGCTGACAGCTACTATGCAAACCCAATGAGTCCTCTATAAGTTTTTAGCTCTGCGCCTGTTGCTTAATGCACTTTTTATACTCTTTTTTTAAAGTTTTGTTGTGATGCTTTTAAATGTCCATTTTATTCTCTTCTTTTCTTTTCTTTTCCTCTCAACCATTTTATGTGAAGCACTTTGAATTGCCTCTGTGTATGAAATGTGCTATACAAATAAACTTGACTTGACTTGACATCGTTTTGGTGTGAGTTGCTGAGTTTTGGATATATCAGGCGTAGAGATTTCTGCCTTTTCTACAATGCAATGGAACTGGATGGCACTCGGCTTGTGCTGCTCAAAACGGCAAAAAACATACATTTGAAAAACTCAAACGGTAATGTCTCTTTCCAGAAATAATCACCCAGTTACCCAAGATAACAGTTTTGTGCAACCGGCCCCAGACAACAAACACCTAAAGAACATTTATGTACGGAGAGAAGGCCTGAGCTCTCTGTTTGTTATATCTTCTGCTGTTTGAATGTTTGTGTGCTTTTTGTCCCATACAGCGAACAGCGCCCCCTGGCACGCCGCCATGTTAAGCTCTGATTCCCATCACTGTGTGTGTGTGTGTGTGTGTGTGTGTGTGTGTGTGTGTGTGTGCGCGCGTGCGTGAACACCTACGCCTGGATGTGTGTGTGGGTGTGAAAGCGGCTGCAGTGTAGGGTTACAGAAGGAGATCCATTACTTCACCGTGGCAGCCGGCCTTAATTACAGCTAACTATAGACAGAGAGGAGAGAGAGGGAAGGAGGGATGGAGAGAGAGAGAGAGAAGGAGGGATAGAGAGATGAGTGTAATTAAAAAGTCTATTTGAAACCTCTAGATTACCTCCATGAGGTTTGTCTAATGACTTGTGCGACACTCCCATCAGCACATCTTCCGCCCGCAAACACAGAATGTCACCGAGTGTCAACTTTCTCTCCCTGTGCCAAAGAAATGACCCGGAGAAGTGTGTGCGTGTGTGTGTGTGTGTGTGTGAGATAATTACCATTATTTATCTCAATCTAAAGTTGTAGTGTGTGTTTGTCTTAACGGGCCAGCCGCACCAAACCGTCACAAAACTAGCGTCAACTACTACTAATACACACACACACACAATACAAATACAAACACACACACACACACACACACACAATACACAAACACACACACACACACACACAAACACGCACACACACATACAAACACACACACACACACATGGTGAAGCTCACACATTGTCAGCGGTGGCATTTCCCTTTTTGTTTGTCCTCCCTAATTAGCAGTCCCTTACGCTCGCCTGGCCCCGGCGTCAGCCAATCAGCCGCGCCCGCTCATCACCTGGCCCGGCGTCAGCCAATCAGCCGCGCCCGCTCATCACCCCAGCTTCGTCTCTGGGTCCTTGTCAAAGTGAAGACTGATAGTGAGCGCTGGAGCTAACCTCGGCGCTGAGCCTTCCCCGCCGCTAGCAGACCATTCAACAGGCCTATCAGAGCAGACGCTCCTCTGGAGCTCATTGAAATGCCACCCTGTTCTTTGTGTTTCTGTCCTTCCTCTCATGTCTTCTCTTTCTCTCTCTCTCTTCCTCAGTTCTGGATGTCGGCCCTGGCCACCACCATCCCGGTGCCCTGCGGAGCTTTCATGCCCGTGTTTGTCATTGGTAAGAAGCTGTGTGTGTGTGTGTGTGTGTGTGTGTGTGTGTGTGTGTGTGTGTGTGGTATCCAATAATTATATGCCACCTTACATTCCCTCCCCCATAATAAGTTATTCTTCTCACACTAGCCTGGGTGAGGAACGAGTACTTTTTATTTTCTCTGGGAGGAAGTATTCCCACTAGGGCTCCAATTAATGATTATTTTCATTATCGATTAATCTGCCGCATATTTTCTTGATTAATCGATTAGTTGTTTGGTCTGTAAAATGTCACAAAATGGTGATTTTTTTTATTATTATTATTAACACATTCACTGCCAGCCGTTTTTTCAATACTGTAGGTAGCTTCTGCCAAAGGTTTTTTTTGAGGATTCTGGCTCATCTTTCAAGAGCCGAGGATTATTTTCTGCTAAGATTTTGTGAACACAAATTATCTCAAAAGAACTAATAGAATGTGTGCTTTCTCTGTCTAAAAGAGTTAGTTTGTAGAGTTAGTAGTTATGTAGGCATTAGCAGTAGAATACAGCATGGTTTCAGCGTCTGAAAATTTAAGCTGAGATAAACGGCTTTTTGTGAAATTCGATAGAACAGTCACTTTAACCATTTATTTTTGGCGTAAGACGTCAGACATCTAAACAATAGTTTTGAACAGTAATTTCCTCCATAGCAGCAGGAAACCCCCCTCTCCTTCAAACTCCTCCCTCCGTGGGTGTGTCTCTGGTGGCTTTGCAGCGTTTGTCACAAGCGAGGCTCTGCCTGTCTGTGCTGCCTGGCTGCTGGCGGCTGCTCTTTGGGCGAGTCTGCATGGGGCTCGTTCGTTTCGGTTGTAAGCTCAGCTGGAATGAAGCTGCGTGCGATTGTGGGCTTTCTGCCGGTGTTTCAAAGTGTGTTGCACGCATAATCTATTATGCAAATTTGCAATCCCCCACCGCCAGCTCCCAGCGCGATAATGCGCGAAAGCGAAAGCGTTTTCGCCAATCCGTTTTACAGTATGAGAATGGTTTCCTCGCGCGTTCCCCTGCAGTTTTGGCTCAGCTTTTTCTAGTCTGGAGAGCACTGTCGCCACTTAGTGGGTTGGTGGAATGGGTTGTACACGTTCGGTGGCTCCCATATTTATATAGGAGATGTAAAAGGGTTAGATCAACATCCCACCGTCAAAATTTTTTTTTTTTTTTTTTGACGAGTTGAGTCGTCATTGGCAGTCAACCGTTGGTTTCTGCTTGACGAGTTGACTCGCCAATGGCAGTGAACGTGTTAATAATAATAATCATCATAATAATAATATTCATAAATGGAGCTCTTTTCCCCCAAAGCCCAAGATGACATGCTCAAATGTCTTATTTTGTCAAATGGAAAATGGCCTGCATTTATATAGCGCTTTACAGTCAGTAGCTACATTCACCCATTCACACAGACATTCACACACCGAAGGCGGCAGGTTACCATGCAGGCTGCTGGCACGGCCATCGGGAGCAATTTGGGGTTCAGTATTTTGCCCAAGGACACTTCGACATGCGGACTGGAGGAGGCGGGGATCGAACCACCAACCTCTTTTATCCAAAGCAATTAGTGGACGACCCGCTCTACCTCCTGAGCTACAGCCGCCTGACCAACAGTCCACAACTCAAAGATAATCAGTTTAATAATCAGTCATAGCAGATTAAACAAACTAGAAAATATTCACATTTAATAAGCTGGAACACGTGATTTTTTTCCCACTTAAAAATGTGTCTAAATGATTAATCGTCAATCGATTATTAAGAAAAATGATTGGGATTAATTTTCTGTCAATCAACTAATTGATTAATTGCAGCTCTAATTGCCACTACAGAACTGTGAACATGGTCACCAATGCTTCTTGGTCTCCCCGATCATTCACAATAGAGAGCCAAAGTGAAACGTCACTTCCTGCTTTCCAGCGCTGCGAAAAATATGAATGGCGGTGGACAGAGAATAAGGTTACTTTTTTGATCCCGTTTGAATTGTGCCACGGGGTGCCAATGCAAATTTTGTCAATTTAAAACGTAACTTTGCATGTCAAGAAAGTCGCAGTTTGTCGCCAAACTGTTGCACTAGAAGTTATAAATCAGAAAGACTACATACACAGTCGCCGAAGTGACGTCACTTTCTCTACCGGCAAAGCTGAAGACCGGCGACATGATGCCACAAGCTTCCACGAGCTATGTCGTTTTTATACGAAACGAACGTCTACGTTTCAATTTGACGACAAACTGTGACTTTCTTGACATGCAAAGTTTAAATTGACAAAATTAGCGTTGGCACCCCGTGGCACAATTCAAACGGGATCAAAAAAGTAACCTTATTCTCCGTCCACCGACATTCATATTTTTCGCAGCGCTGGTACAGGGAGAAAGCAGGAAGTGACGTTTCACTTTGGCTCTCTATAGAGTAGCATCCATAATCAACTGAGCTCTGATGGTGTGTGGGTGTGTGTGTGTGTGTGTGTGTGGGTGTGTGTGTGTGTGTGTGTGTGTGTGTGTGTACTTCAGGGGCAGCGTTTGGTCGTCTGGTTGGAGAGAGCATGGCAGCCTGGTTCCCAGATGGCATCCACACAGATGGTACCATCTACTCCATAGTGCCAGGCGGCTATGCTGTCGTGGGTGAGTTAAGGACACGCAGGATTCTTCACCTGCCATTCTAGTGGAGCAGCTTAGATGCACTTTGAATGTAACATGGTTCACATGTGGAAAATAAGCATGCATTAATACACAGGACAAGATGTTACTATCCCTTGTGCCAAAATCCACGGTAAAACACATCCCGATCCAGATTAAAAACAAGTAAACAAATGAGTGATATAAGCACCAACAGATGCAACACCATAATGAGACATCAGGCTACACTGTCATAGATCTACAAAGTGATTCCTCAGACAAATCAGCAGATATCTACCCGAGCCAACAGCAGATTGCAGCATGTCACTGGGTTTCTCAAGTGGGCACCTTCCTTCACCGATGTTTCGTTAAGTTAGGCCCACGACACCTCAAGAAGGCTTAACGGTGTAATCCAGCGTCCTGGAATCACCCCCCTCTATGCTACTACTGCACAACTCCATTTGACCTCACCATCTAATGCAATTCCATCAGCCATATTCACCCAGCCTTTCACCTAGCATTAGCCTAGCCATCCCAGGTCCATTCCGTATGACATTCTTAAATGATGGCTTTACCAACAATTAGCTCACTTTGTATCAAAATCTCGGTAATACAGTATAAGCACATGGGCAGTGTTTACCTTCTCTCTCTGTTTACCTCACGGAGAAAAATCCTCCCTTTCTCTGCCTGCAGAAACTCCGCCCCATCGTTAAGGCTCGTTAAGGCTCTCCATGCGATTCTCTGTGAATGTACGCATACTTAAGAAATCTAAATAAACAATAACAGCGGCCTTAGGAGCAGATTCCGCGTCTCAAGCAGAACTTCCGCAGTTCCGTCATGACGCGTTGTGACGTAAAGCGCGTCACAACGGAGCAAATTTTTGCCAGAGGAGGAAATGGGAGATCTCCGTTGATAATCGGTAAAGCCAAGCCACATCTGGTATAGATCAACAAATCCTGCAGATATAGTATGGTCATGTTGTGCTATGGGGCAGTTACTTAGTACCCCTTAAAAAAAAACTCATATCATCCACATTTCAAAAATATCCCGTCTGAAGCAGATGGGATTTTGTGCTTTATTGAACTGCATACGGAACCTTTACGGATTAGAAACGGAGCGTGAGAAGCTCAGCTCGTAGCATCAGGCTAACCCTGCCACTAAGGTTTCTGAATAGCTCGTAGCATCAGGCTAACCCTGCCACTAAGGTTTCTGAATAGCTCGTAGCATCAGGCTAACCCTGCCACTAAGGTTTCTGAATAGCTCGTAGCATCAGGCTAACCCTGCCACTAAGGTTTCTGAATAGCTCGTAGCATCAGGCTAACCCTGCCACTAAGGTTTATGAATAGCTCGTAGCATCAAGCTAACCCTGCCACTAAGGTTTCTGAATAGCTCATAGCATCAAGCTAACCCTGCCACTAAGGTTTCTGAATAGCTCGTAGCATCAGGCTAACCCTGCCACTAAGGTTTCTGAATAGCTCATAGCATCAGGCTAACCCTGCCACTAAGGTTTCTGAATAGCTCGTAGCATCAGGCTAACCCTGCCACTAAGGTTTCTGAATAGCTCATAGCATCAAGCTAACCCTGCCACTAAGGTTTCTGAATAGCTCGTAGCATCAGGCTAACCCTGCCACTAAGGTTTCTGAATAGCTCATAGCATCAAGCTAACCCTGCCACTAAGGTTTCTGAATAGCTCGTAGCATCAGGCTAACCCTGCCACTAAGGTTTCTGAATAGCTCGTAGCATCAGGCTAACCCTGCCACTAAGGTTTCTGAATAGCTCGTAGCATCAGGCTAACCCTGCCACTAAGGTTTCTGAATAGCTCGTAGCATCAGGCTAACCCTGCCACTAAGGTTTCTGAATAGCTCGTAGCATCAGGCTAACCCTGCCACTAAGGTTTCTGAATAGCTCGTAGCATCAGGCTAACCCTGCCACTAAGGTTTCTGAATAGCTCGTAGCATCAGGCTAACCCTGCCACTAAGGTTTCTGAATAGCTCGTAGCATCAGGCTAACCCTGCCACTAAGGTTTCTGAATAGCTCGTAGCATCAGGCTAACCCTGCCACTAAGGTTTCTGAATAGCTCGTAGCATCAGGCTAACCCTGCCACTAAGGTTTCTGAATAGCTCGTAGCATCAGGCTAACCCTGCCACTAAGGTTTCTGAATAGCTCGTAGCATCAGGCTAACCCTGCCACTAAGGTTTCTGAATAGCTCGTAGCATCAGGCTAACCCTGCCACTAAGGTTTCTGAATAGCTCGTAGCATCAGGCTAACCCTGCCACTAAGGTTTCTGAATAGCACTACTTTGCATAATCAGGTCTGGCAAACACAATGTGCCGACATAACGATGTCGTCACATTATTATATTGATACTGCGTGTCTAATAAGATGCCCTGTCGTGATCTCCTTGCCACCATGCTAACTAACTGTTGACAGCCGTGCTGCTGATTATGCCAGTGTTGCAGCAGGTTGACGGTGGTTATTTTTCTCCGGGCGTGAATGACGTTCATAGTGTTGTTGTGGATGCTGTGTAGACGATGACTCACCTGCTTTGCAGGCCTGACTCTCTGATGAGCCTCTTTCATCTCACAGCCAACTAGAGAGCAAATGTTACGATGGCTAGCGGCCGCATTAGCATTTATCTGTGAAGGAGAGGCAGCCAGGCTTAATGACGTTAACGGCAAGAACAATGAGTCCTGCCTGTGTACGTTAGCCTCTCTCACCCACTACTACTACTACACCTCTCTCTCTCTCTCTCTCTCTCTCTCTCTCTCTCTCTCTCTCTCTCTCTCTCTCTCTCTGGACCTATCTATGTATATTGTCTCTGACTGGCAGTGAATGCTCAGCTTGCCCGATGCGCCTCTCTCTCCTTTTGATCTAGCTTATTTTCTTGCTCTCTTCACAACTCTTCACGTTGAGGTTTCTTTTCATCTCATTAGCTCAGTAAGTAGATGTTTGTCATCTGGCCAGTATGTGAGGAGATGATGACTGGCATGTTTGGAATGGAGTTTGAATTTGGTTTGCTGTGTCGAGAGTGTATCAAGGTGAAAGCGGAGAGGAGGGTCTGTGCCAGCCAGGCGGGGAGCTGAGAACAGGTTGATGCCTTGGAATCTGTGTTTCAACACATTTCACAGGGCTGGGCGAGGATTCAGTATTATCATTTATTGTCTTTCAGTGGAACCACATCAAGATGATGTGAAGATATTTTAATATTGTGAACTTTCTGCGGTCTAAATTGATGATGACGAGCATGTGTCAAATGTGCGTAAAAACTCCCATAAAATGAGGTATGAGGTGTTTGAATATTTCTTGTTTTGTTTGACATCACACCTAGCATTACCATTCGGTTCAATGAGACAAACTTTCATTTTGATTAACGAGATTTTGCATACATGAACCATATCGATATCGAGAAAAATTCTTATGATTATCGTGATCTCAACCATATCACCCAGGCCTAACATTTCCCAGGGATTGGGTGGGATTTGAGTAGATCAGTAATATATAATGTATATCATCCAAGACAAGGTTTTATTGATTTATTGATTGATTGATTTTTCATTTATTTAGTGTATAACGGCCTACTCTCGTGTATTTTCTAATCGGGGTGATTGCTAGTAACATTGTAGTAGTATTGCAGCATTAAATTAAAGGGGGCAGTGGTGGCCTAAAGGTTAGAGAAGCGAGCTTGTGACCGGAAGGTTGTCTGTTCAATCCCCGGGCCCGGCAGGATAAATCTGGGTTGGGGAAGGTGAAAATGCAGCACTTGCCCCGCCCCCATTACCACCACCACCACTGAGGTGCCCTTGAGCAAGGCCCTTAACCCCAACTGCTCCAGTGGAGCTGATCAGTGGCCAGCAGATCAGACTGGTTGTACTGGTCAGCTTCCAGGTATGAATGTGAACAGGGCACTCCTGTAATAGAGAGCATTGTAGTCTCACCTGGTCAGACCCAACGTATCACGTCAGCACGGTCGGAATCACAAGTCAGCACTTCCGTTTTGTTTCCATCAGAAATCCTGTGGTGAAATCTGATTGGCTGGGCTGTTACGGAAGTCCGGCTCGCTATCCGTGGTTGGTCAATTCATAAGTCTGTCATGCGTTTTGTTTTGGGCTTGTCAAGAGTTGTGCACCAGAAGTAGATCTCTATCTATGGCTGGCTACTGCGAGACGACTCTCCCTGTATAAAATATAGGTTAAAAAAAAGTAGTGTATGACCCAACCATAACCCAGAGAGTTCAAGCCACAAACTCAGTTTGAGGAAAATAAGTAATCTGAGTTAGTGGTAAATTAATTGATGAGTCACTGTTATTGATCATTAATAATCCTATCAGCCCGCCACAGATAATATCATGACAAAATTAAACTATTCCTCATTTTGTTGAATGATCCCCCCTTGGATACCCATCAACAACCCTAAGAGGTCTCCAGACGGCACTTGGACAGCCACTGATCTAACCTACATAACTAGAACATCGTTCTTTCTCCACTTCCCTCCTCTCTTGCTCACCACACTCTCCTCTCCGTCTTCTCCACCTTTAGGGGCGGCGGCCTTGTCGGGGGCGGTCACCCACACGGTCTCCACAGCGGTCATCGTGTTCGAGCTGACCGGGCAGATCTCTCACATCCTGCCGGTGATGATAGCGGTGATCCTGGCCAACGCCGTGGCCCAGTCGCTCCAGCCCTCCCTCTACGACTCCATCATCAGGATCAAGAAGCTGCCCTACCTCCCAGAGCTGGGCTGGGGACACCACGAGTACGTACAGTAGATCATACTGCAGGGAGACATGGACAGTATATATACATCGCTATCATTAGTTTGATTCAATGACATGAAGTTATATGTGTGGACACTGGGTTGTCCATCCATCCATCCATCTATCCATGTTTAGTCACTTATCCGGATCAGGGTTGTGTTGGCAAGAAGGGCAGCCCGCATGCCCTTCCTCCCCCCCAACTTCCTCCACTCCTTTTGGGGGATACCCAAGCACTCTGACTCTCTGGGCGAGGTAGTTCCTCCAATCACCACATGTACATAGAGCTTTTTGGCGCTGTTAGAAATGTGTGTTATGCAAATAACCACTACAGATGACACTAACAAAGGAAAAGAATAACATTTAGAATTTTGGGTTGTTTACACTGACTTCAAGGCGGTTGACATTATTTTTCGGGATGGTTCCAGGGCGCCGATGTCATTCTGCTGCTGCTGTTATTTTGGTAAGTAATGCAAAAGTAGTATAATAAGTAACAAGTTACTCTACACAGACAGTGATATTGTAAAGTAACTTATTACTTTCAAATGAAAGTAACTAGTAATATGTAGTGTATTACATTTTGAAAGTAACTTGCCCAACACTGGTTATTGGTGACTTTGAACGGCTGTACCGTTTCCTCCAATTCATTGACGAATGGCGATACTAACTAACTTGACGACTGTAGCTCACTCTATACTGTACGGAGAGTGACAGGAAAGACATTGTGTATCTTGGTTACGTGTGGGCGATCACAGTGTTGCTGCTGTGCTGCTGCAGCAGCAGCTTGGGGGAAGTGCCTTGCTCAATGGTTCAGCAGCAGCAGCTTGGGGGTAGTGCCTTGCTCAATGGTTCAGCAGCAGCAGCTTGGGGGTAGTTCCTTGCTCAATGGTTTAGCAGCAGCAGCTTGGGGGAAGTGCCTTGCTCAATGGTTCAGCAGCAGCAGCTTGGGGGTAGTGCCTTGCTCAATGGTTCAGCAGCAGCAGCTTGGGGGTAGTGCCTTGCTCAATGGTTCAGCAGCAGCAGCTTGGGGGTAGTGCCTTGCTCAATGGTTCAGCAGCAGCAGCTTGGGGGTAGTGCCTTGCTCAATGGTTCAGCATTGCATCAATTTGCATGGCTTTATTTGCTTTCACTCTCATTACTATATTATACAAACTATACAATAATGGATGGGGTTACCAGATGCTGCAATGAAACCACACAGAGTCACTTCTCATTATATTGTTAGCAACAGTTTATTGCCGTGGATGTTGGCAAATCATTATGTAGAGATAATAGTTTGGCTGTTTCATTTACAAATTGAGAGTCATGAAAACATTTTATTTCCTTCTCCATCTGTGCATCGCTTTCGAAGTCTGTCCCCTAAGGAGGTTTGTCTCCGTCTGCTACTCCAGTCCTGCTCTTTCTACAGAGTTACTATGCAGGTCTGGGAAGTCTGTAAAACCATTAAAAATGAATGAGATCATTCCCAGGTCTTGAATAGTTTGGGAATTTGAAGGAAAAAAAAAGTCAGAAAAATTATGGAAAACGTTGTATTTCAGGTACGCTCATAATTCTATGTTTTTATGTTGTACAGTGTGTAGACCCACCACCCACACCGTGTTTGTTGATGTGAAGAACGTTCAGATAGAGGAAGCTCTTACACAGTCTTAGCAGAGACCTTTAATATAGAGAGAGACTCTTCACTGCAGGCTTCGCCAGTAATAAGAAATGGTACTCTTCCTGTCTCCTAAATGGGCGCGGACATCAGCTTGTGATTGGCTGTCTGTCAATGGTGTGGAACTTCATTGGCTGACCAGTCTCCTAAGTGGGCATGGCAGTGGTGGTACCTGCGTGGCACAGATACAGGAAGTGACTGGAAGTTGGGGGTGTCTTGCTTTGATATCCCATCGTCCTTGGTATTAGCCAGCTGCTGTCAGCATGCATTATATCAAATAGTCTGAACTAGTCTGACTAGCCTAGTCTGAACATGGCCTAAGGCTCCATATTCCACATGGATTTATGATGCAGACAGATGGTTGGGCTTGGCTGTGGTTGGTGGCGCATCATGATCGGCTCCCTCTCATTGGCTGTGGTTGATGATGCATCATGATCGGCTCCCTCTCATTGGCTGTGGTTGGTGGTGCATCATGATCGGCTCCCTCTCATTGGCTGTGGTTGGTGGTGCATCATGATCGGCTCCCTCTCATTGGCTGTGGTTGGTGACGCATCATGATCGGCTCCCTCTCATTGGCTGTGGTTGGTGGTGCATCATGATCGGCTCCCTCTCATTGGCTGTGGTTGGTGGTGCATCATGATCGGCTCCCTCTCATTGGCTGTGGTTGGTGACGCATCATGATCGGCTCCCTCTCATTGGCTGTGGTTGGTGACGCATCATGATCGGCTCCCTCTCATTGGCTGTGGTTGGTGGTGCATCATGATCGGCTCCCTCTCATTGGCTGTGGTTGGTGACGCATCATGATCAGCTCCCTCTCATTGGCTGTGGTTGGTGACGCATCATGATCGGCTCCCTCTCATTGGCTGTGGTTGATGATGCATCATGATCAGCTCCCTCTCATTGGCTGTGGTTGGTGACGCATCATGATCAGCTCCCTCTCATTGGCTGTGGTTGGTGACGCATCATGATCGGCTTCCTCTCATTGGCTGTGGTTGGTGACGCATCATGATCGGCTCCCTCTCATTGGCTATTGCAGGTTTCTGCTCAATATTCCATCATGGTTCCTTTCACGCTGTAGCATTTCAAGTTGTAAATATCAAACCTGTTTGATACTGTATTGACAATTCCAAATCAGGGAGACTCTGATCAAGTCAAGTTACATTAACATGATGCTGTATCTGTAAACCCCGACACTACAGGAAACATGTTGGCAGATAATCGGTTCAGACCAGCCTCGAGTCGGGAACGCCCGCGCAATTGTCGGGAGGGGATCTGACCCAAAATCTGTCCAATTATCCTGTAGTGTGCTGCCAGTTTATAAGAGCGAGGAGGAGGGAGAGGAGTGAAACACTGTAGGAGGTGTGGCCCCCTCCAGGCTCTGTGTTTTTCATTCAAACTGGAAACCCTCCATCTCTCTCCCACGCACACACACACACACACACACACACACACACATGCACACATGCACGCGCGCACACACACACACACTGGGTTCACACTCGGCAAAGAACACTTGTATAACGCCGACCATGTGACGCACGCATACGACGGCATGCACATTTAATCACACACACACCCACACTGACAGAGAGAGAATTGGATTTCTTATCTTTTGTTTCTCTATAGCTTTTGCAGATATGTCTCACACACGCACACACACAACCACACACACACACAAACACACACACACACACACAAACACACACACGCACGCACACTGGTCTGACATTCATTTCTACACCCTTACAGTACAATCTTCCATAGATAACCACCCACTCGCTCTTTCTCTTGGTCGTTCCCAAACACCTCTCCTCCTCTCCTCCTCCTCTCCTTTGATGGATGTGTCTTCAGTGCCATTTCACCGAGCCAAGCAGTTCCCAACAGAACTGTGGGAACAATTACGTAACGTGTGTGTGTGTGTGTGTGTGTGTGTGTGTGCGCGTGTCGATCTGTCACTCTGTTTCTGAGCATTTCATAATGGCCAATTATAACTCTTAGACTTGTCTACAGTCCTCTAGTCTCTAGTCTCTAGTCTCTAGTCATCTGACAGGAAGTGAAGCCACAGGAGATGATCATATTTTCTCTGTCTGGATCATTACAAAGATCCTGTTATTGGCTCTCAGACACACACACACACACACACACACACACACACACACACACCATACACACACACACACACACCATACACACACACACACACACACACACACACACACACACACACACACACACACCATACACACACACACACACACACACACACACACACACACACACCATACACACACACACACACACACACACACACCCGCTGCTCTCTGGACAGTTTTGATGAGTTTTGAAGGCCGTATTTATTATTATAGCCTTATATAAGTCTTGTTTATCCAGACTGAGGCAAGATGGCTGAGCTTGATCAGATGTATTGCTGAGCCTCGCGGAGAGGAAAGTTCAATCATACTGAAGCCAATCAGATTTGATCAACTGCTATGACATCCTGAGGGAAACCGGGCCTTGGCAGCATTTGTGCCGGTCCAGAGGAATGTGTTGGGTTATTCTCTCAGATCCACTCACACATTCAAAGCTCTAAAACCAGCTCTTTGGTTAGTGGAGTGCTTCTATGTAGAAGTGCAATGGCTTGATTGACCCTTACATCTCCAGCAGCAACAGTGGTTTGTTTGGAGGAAGAAAAGACAAAGTTAGCATGGTAGCATGTTAGCATGAGCAGTGTTAGCCACCATGGCTGAACAGACAAAGAGAGGAGAAACTCAAACTGCAGCAACAGAAAAATATGTCACAGTAGTCGGGTTTCCATCCACCTGTTTTGATGCGAAATTTCAATTTGCGCATACAAAAACGGAGTGGAAACGCTGCCTAATTCGCAAAAACCTCCAAATATCGCAAAAAGGTTTTCACGCTTGAGGGAGGCGGAAAAGTCGGGTGTATCGATAAAAGACAAATAAAAACAACCCAGTTTGCCTTGATCACTGCAAAACATGACATGCCGTGTGTAGCCTCCACACAATGGGGCTACACACGGTAAATCATGGTACGCACAGCACAATACCCACCGTGGTCCACAAACGTTGCTATTTTTAAAAAAAATTGGAGATCGGGTTGGGATATAACGTTAGTTTTTCCCGAGTCGCACCTGGTAATCCAGAAATGGCGTTATGGTACCTTTGTCTACTTGTAGATCATCAAGAAACTTTGAATTAATAACGTTAGATGTGTTTAACAGAGCTGTATATCAGGTCTAGCAGCTGATCAGCAGCTCAGACAGCCTCAAACACGATGTGATTGACAGCTCTATAATTAGCAAAATAGAAAATTTGATTAAAAGTTGCGATACATTTGGATGTAAACCCAGCTAATGTCTGACAGCTGATCTCAGTGCACAAACAAACAACAGCGATAATCTTGTGAATTCCCACTTTGATACTTTGATACTTTGATACTTTTGGCCCAATTCCACAGCAGCTAGTAGCGCGGTCCCGCTCCGCTCGACTCGACTTTTGGTCTCATCCCACCGTCAAAAACCGGCCCAGCTCGGTTTGATTTTAGGCCGAGTCGTGCTACTTTTGGTCCCTGCCTCGTCGGGGTACTTCGGGCTGGCGAGTAGGTCCCAAATGGTGACGTAAAACTCTGATGGCTACTGATTGGTCAGAGAGAATCGTGTTTACTCTGTCTACTGACTGTCAATGCAATGCTGGCGGCTGCATACCAGTTTAGTGGTCTTACCTTATCTTCTGTTATGTATATTTCCATCAGTATTTTGTGTCGCTGCCTTCACCTCCGGTGAAATAAAATCGTGGCGGGTGTTCAATTGTCTGAGAAAAAAGTCCGCTGCTCGCTCAGGGAGCTCTGTAGCTGAGAGGAGGCTGCAGCGCTCCGCTAGGCCGCAGCGGGTGTTTGGAAGCCCCGGTCTTGCCTGGTGAGAGGCTGCGGGGTAGAGGCTTCACTCTGTTGCGCCTCTCCCGTCCCCGCACAGCACAGCACATGCCTGTGATATCATTCTCTTGGCCGATTGTCACATTTGCCCATGTACACTGTAGGTCATTTAGAGGCACCAGTATTTCATAAACAGTTTAAAAGTTCTGTGGATGGATTTAATTGTAACGTTATGTTATAGCCGAAGGACAGATATGCGGTCGCTATTTTTAGACGACCAGCTGTGGGCGGGGGTGGGTGGGGGCACATGATCCGCGGTGGAAGCAAAACGTCAATAGGGCTGATACGATTAGAGCCGAGTGGTGACGAGCTGTACAGGGCAGTAAAATGTGGTGGAAATGAGCCAATTGATACTGCTCATTCAGATCATTCCATACATCCATACATGCTTATTGTACAGCATCAGAATGGTTCTTCAGAGCACCAACAAGGGTTCTGCTATGGTTCAAGCAAAGAGCGTATACAAATATGGACGTAGCCTCCTGACGTTCCCCTTTGAGACAAAAAGAAAGATCAAGATCATTACTGACTTGTAGCTGCAACAAGGAACAGAGGGTTGGTCAGAGTACTGACTTGTCACTGGGTCAGAGTACTGACTTGTCACTGGGTCAGACTCAGAGTACTGACTTGTCACTGGGTCAGAGTATTGACTTGTCACTGGGTCAGAGTACTGACTTGTCACTGGGTCAGAGTACTGACTTGTCACTGGGTCAGACTCAGAGTATTGACTTGTCACTGGGTCAGACTCAGAGTACTGACTTGTCACTGGGTCAGACTCAGAGTACTGACTTGTCACTGGGTCAGACTCAGAGTACTGACTTGTCACTGGGTCAGAGTACTGACTTGTCACTGGGTCAGAGTACTGACTTGTCACTGGGTCAGAGTATTGACTTGTCACTGGGTCAGAGTACTGACTTGTCACTGGGTCAGAGTACTGACTTGTCACTGGGTCAGAGTACTGACTTGTCACTGGGTCAGAGTACTGACTTGTCACTGGGTCAGACTCAGAGTACTGACTTGTCACTGGGTCAGAGTACTGACTTGTCACTGGGTCAGACTCAGAGTACTGACTTGTCACTGGGTCAGGGTATTGACTTGTCACTGGGTCAGAGTACTGACTTGTCACTGGGTCAGGCTCAGAGTACTGACTTGTCACTGGGTCAGAGTACTGACTTGTCACTGGGTCAGACTCAGAGTACTGACTTGTCACTGGGTCAGAGTATTGACTTGTCACTGGGTCAGAGTACTGACTTGTCACTGGGTCAGAGTATTGACTTGTCACTGGGTCAGAGTACTTACTTGTCACTGGGTCAGAGTACTGACTTGTCACTGGGTCAGAGTATTGACTTGTCACTCGGTCAGAGTACTTACTTGTCACTGGGTCAGAGTATTGACTTGTCACTGGGTCAGAGTACTGACTTGTCACTGGGTCAGATTACTTACTTGTCACTGGGTCAGAGTTAGAGCTGTCACGATTCCTCGAGTACCTCGAATAACTCGAATAATTAAATTGATCGAGGCCAAAATGATTCGCCTCGACACGCATCTGAGTAATAGAAGAGAGTGGGTAAAATAGAAATTCCGACGGAACCTTAAGGCAACACGTGAGAGCGCGTTACGTCATTCCGTCACTCTACCTGAAACGTCAACAAACGGGAGCAGCCGAAAATGTGGCTACACTTTCCCAAGATAGACTCAGACAACACTGGTTGCAACATTTGTGATGTGAATTGCAAAGCTGGCCAGGGAAACACCTCAAACTTGAGGAAGCATGGGCAAACACAAGATATATTTACAGTAGCTAAATGCTGAAGACTGTAACGTATTACTAGATAGGCTGAGGGTGAATGAAGCAGGCAGCGCACCGCAGCTAATGTTAGCAGCACCTCCTCAGCTGTAACGTTGAGAGAGGCATCGACTACAACATCAGATAACGTTATTTAATTAGCTAGCGTTAGCTGGATAAGTTGTTTCACTGCAGTTGTAGTTGTTAGATAACGGGGCTTTTCACTGTCTTCACAACGACTGCAAAACAGAGATCGCTAACGTTAACGTCAGCGTTAACGCTAACGTTGCTGCAGTAATTGTCAAGGGTTCAACATAACGTATTTCCTCAGCCTGTATAGTAGCTATCAACATGAAATAAAAAGCATTTGACAGCTTAAACCCGTGGCTTTTTATTTGGAAGGGTTACATTTGCCGTAATCTTTATTAACATGTCTTAAAATGCATTAGAATCTTTTTATTTTTTATTTTTTGGGGTTAAAGATTTTAATGAGTACTTACTTGTCACTGGGTCAGAGTACTGACTTGTAACTGTAACAAGCAGCAGAGGGTTGGGGGGAGCGTGTGTCCTCCTGGTAGCAGAGGGTTGGGGGGAGCGTGTGTCCTCCTGGTAGCAGAGGGTTGGGGGGAGCGTGTGTCCTCCTGGTAGCAGAGGGTTGGGGGGAGCGTGTGTCCTCCTGGTAGCAGAGGGTTGGGGGGAGCGTGTGTCCTCCTGGTAGCAGAGGGTTGGGGGAGCGTGTGTCCTCCTGGTAGCAGAGGGTTGGGGGGAGCGTGTGTCCTCCTGGTAGCAGAGGGTTGGGGGGAGCGTATGTCCTCCTGGTAGCAGAGGGTTGGGGGGAGCGTATGTCCTCCTGGCAGCAGAGGGTTGGGGGGAGCGTGTGTCCTCCTGGCAGCAGAGGGTTGGGGTAGCGTGTGTCCTCCTGGTAGCAGAGGGTTGGGGGGAGCGTGTGTCCTCCTGGTAGCAGAGGGTTGGGGGGAGCGTGTGTCCTCCTGGCAGCAGAGGGTTGGGGTAGCGTGTGTCCTCCTGGTAGCAGAGGGTTGGGGGAGCGTGTGTCCTCCTGGTAGCAGAGGGTTGGGGGGAGCGTGTGTCCTCCTGGTAGCAGAGGGTTGGGGGGAGCGTGTGTCCTCCTGGCAGCAGAGGGTTGGGGGGAGCGTGTGTCCTCCTGGCAGCAGAGGGTTGGGGGGAGCGTGTGTCCTCCTGGCAGCAGAGGGTTGGGGGGAGCGTGTGTCCTCCTGGTAGCAGAGGGTTGGGGGGAGCGTGTGTCCTCCTGGTAGCAGAGGGTTGGGGGGAGCGTATGTCCTCCTGGTAGCAGAGGGTTGGGGGGAGCGTGTGTCCTCCTGGTAGCAGAGGGTTGGGGGGAGCGTATGTCCTCCTGGCAGCAGAGGGTTGGGGGGAGCATATGTCCTCCTGGCAGCAGAGGGTTGGGGGGAGCGTGTGTCCTCCTGGTACCAGCAGAGGGTTGGGGGGAGCGTATGTCCTCCTGGCAGCAGAGGGTTGGGGGGAGCGTATGTCCTCCTGGTACCAGCAGAGGGTTGGGGGGAGCGTGTGTCCTCCTGGTACCAGCAGAGGGTTGGGGGGAGCGTGTGTCCTCCTGGTACCAGCAGAGGGTTGGGGGGAGCGTGTGTCCTCCTGGTACCAGCAGAGGGTTGGGGGAGCGTGTGTCCTCCTGGCAGCAGAGGGTTGGGGGGAGCGTATGTCCTCCTGGCAGCAGAGGGTTGGGGGGAGCGTATGTCCTCCTGGTACCAGCAGAGGGTTGGGGGGAGCGTGTGTCCTCCTGGTACCAGCAGAGGGTTGGGGGGAGCGTGTGTCCTCCTGGTACCAGCAGAGGGTTGGGGGGAGCGTGTGTCCTCCTGGTACCAGCAGAGGGTTGGGGGGAGCGTATGTCCTCCTGGTACCAGCAGAGGGTTGGGGGGAGCGTATGTCCTCCTGGTACCAGCAGAGGGTTGGGGGGAGCGTGTGTCCTCCTGGTACCAGCAGAGGGTTGGGGGAGCGTGTGTCCTCCTGGTACCAGCAGAGGGTTGGGGGAGCGTGTGTCCTCCTGGTACCAGCAGAGGGTTGGGGGGAGCGTGTGTCCTCCTGGTACCAGCAGAGGGTTGGGGGGAGCGTATGTCCTCCTGGTACCAGCAGAGGGTTGGGGGGAGCGTGTGTCCTCCTGGTACCAGCAGAGGGTTGGGGGGAGCGTATGTCCTCCTGGTACCAGCAGAGGGTTGGGGGGAGCGTGTGTCCTCCTGGTACCAGCAGAGGGTTGGGGGGAGCGTATGTCCTCCTGGCAGCAGCACAGGGCTTGGCTGCTGCCTCCATCTTGGCAGGGGCTTGGCGAGCTCAGGGCAGGAGGAAGGAAAAGCTGTGTGTTTACAGCCGGTGTACCAGGAGCGCTCGCTTCTGCTGAGGCACAAAGTCACTTTCCTCTCTACTGTATATGTATACGCATTACGCACCGTCATTACTGTGAACATCCAGAGGGCACGTCAACACCGTACCCCCACTTTATAGAGTGACTTGTTTATCAGAAACAAGACTTCTAAAGCAGTGCAGTGTAGTGTCATGTAAACCACACTGAGAGAATACACTGTTTAGTGATACATTTCTACAATTCTAAATGAAATCCTATTGGTTGCCCTAACAATCTTTTCTTTTGTCCTCCGCTCCTGCCTTCCCTCTCCTCTCTCTTTCCCCCTCTCCACTTAATCCACCTCTCCTATTCTCCCTCTCTCCTCCTCTCCTCTCCTCCAACTCCTCTCTCATCCTCTCCTCTCTCCTCCTCCCCTCCATCTCCTCTCTCCTCTCTCCTCCTCTCCTCCGGTACCAGGAAGTATAACATCCGTGTGGAGGACATCATGGTGAGAGACGTGCGGTACATCACGCTCAACTGCTGCTACCGTGACCTGCACGACGTGCTGCTGGCCGGCCAGCTCAAGACCCTGGCTCTGGTGGAGTCTGTCGGTGAGAGAGAGAGACACACAGAGAGACAGAGAGAGAGAGAGAGAGAGAGAGAATTTGGATTTGTCACATCATGGTTGGTCGCACAAACAAGATTTGCTCTCATATCCCACTTCTCTCCCTCATTTCTTAGCTCTATAGGCTGTATTTCCGTGCTGGCGCTAAGCTAACGCTATGCCCAAGTGCAAATGAATTGGCAATTTTGTTGGCCACAAATCGCGCCTGCTCCCAGATTGACATTTTCATGGCACGATGTGCGTGAAGGAGTACAAACAGTCGGTGCTGTTGTGCAAGTTTGCTATCAAATCATGAGTTTACGTTTCCGCTGAAACCAGACCCCCCCCCCCCCCCCCCCCCCCCAATATGAACACGGGAATATAAAATCACATGAGAATGCTTTGTGAATAAACATGTGGTTCTGCAGTGCAGCACATGAAAGACCAGAGAGAAGAGACAGAGACAGAGATAAATCAGGGTCTGATATGGAGCTTCTGTTCAGTAAGGCATGCGTGTTAACTAGCATGCAGAGATGCATGTGTCGAGGGGGGAGGCTGGAGAGGCCTGCAGGGCACAGGGGATGAGGCCATGGAGCTGGTTCTCCTGGGAGTATATTTAGCTGCACGACGAACATAAATGAAACCTAGTTGTTGTTAATGTGTTTTATTGCACAGCTTTGAAAATAACAACAGACGAGCAGGTCTGTTTCCTCCTGTGAGAAGCGCTCCTTGCGCAGCTGTTGAAATGGCTCTGCCATTGGGAAATGGTGAGTTTGCTCTGATGCTGGCCCACTGGTATTTACAATATAGAAATTAGCTCCTCTAATTGGCCACGATGAAACCAAACCCCACCACACCCACGTAGGGTTGGGTACCGTTCACATTTGAACAGGGGCGGAGCGACCCTATCAGCCCAGGGGGGCCGAAGCTCTTAGGGGGGCCCCCCATCCCCAAGCCTTTTTTGCATGTTTGAATCTGTTTGAGCCATATTTTAGTGGAATATCTAATTTTAAACACACCAATGTTATTGTCTATTGATTGAATTGCTCTCACACTCTGGCCTGGCCTGGAAACATTTTTTTTAATAATTTGATGGGGGCCCACTGACGAGTGGGCCCGGGGCGGGCACACCCTCTGCCCCGGTGTACACTCCGCTACTGCATTTGAACCAGTACCGGTACCGGTACCTGGAACTCTGTGATCCTGCGCAAATTCGCAATAGCTGCGACCAGATATGCGAATTTCCGATTTTTGTGGACCAACCAGAATGACTTATAGAGCTGCTGGCCCTGCTGGCCACAGCTAATAATTGCTTCCTAAATAAAAGTTTCAAATGCATTTATTAATTAATAATTAATAATTTATTTATTAATTCATTAGCTGTGACCATGGTCCAGCTCTATAAGTCACTGTCGGTCGGTTGGTCGGTCGACAAAATTTTTGTTGGTCCACAAAATCAATGTCAATGGAATGGATGACATCACATTGGAGTGGATGACATCACAATGGAGTGGATGACATCACAATGGAGTGGATGACATCACATTGGAGTGGATGACATCACAATGGAGTGGATGACATCACACTGTGACTGACATTGGATATCTGCTCACAGCTATTGCGAATGATCCAGAAGCGGACTGGATGGGTTGGCGGTAGAAGGAGACGGAGTCTGAGCCGTGGAGCAGCGAGGGAGGTGTGCGTGCTGGCACGAGGGTGGAGAGGTCCGGGAACACGGAGGGGGAATAGGGGAGCGAGACGACCGGAGGGAGGAGCATGGAGGAGGGAGGAGCATGGAGGAGGGAGGATCATGGAGGAGGGGGCGGACCCCCGAGTCTGCAATTTGTGTAATGTTCTGTGGGAGGCAGCAAGGCATCCAGTCTGCCGGAAAGCCATTAGAAGAAGGAGAAGAAGAAAAAGCTATTGCGAATTTGCGCTTGTTCCTCTAGTCTCTGTAAAGAAAAATGCAACTAGTCCCAGTCATGAGAGCTGCAAGGTTTCCATGGGACGCTAGGTGTGATATAGCTCCCTGCCGTCAGTGCGTTCTCTGTCCCACTCAATGTGGTATTCCAGACCTGTCTCATTTATGCGATCGTGCAGGAACAATTAGCCGCTGCATTTAACCAAACACAATCAGCACGTACTGTCACAAAGGCAATTACTGAAAACAAACAAACTGGTGTACACATATGCACGAGCACAAGCGCACACACACACACACACGCATGCACACGCACGCACACACACACACACACGCACACACACACACACACAGTGTGCATGCACAATTAGATAGACTCTACATCCGATGCCCTTGTTGCGTAACTGTACCCAGCGTTGTGCAGTGTGTGTGTGGAATCTCCTGCGGTCTGCACTTTCTCTCTACCCTCTAACAGAAGTCTGTCATTTGTAAATGCACTGTAAGACATAGACTGTCCTCACTTTAGATCAGGTCACAGTACACCAAACACGTAACAGCTACTGTATTAAATGCTTTCTAACTACCACAATGCATCATGAATTGCAGTATCTATCTATACTATAACCCCAAGACTGACTGTGTGTGTGTGTGTGTGTGTGTGTGTGTGTGTGTGTGTGTGTGTGTGTGTGTGTGTGTGTGTGTGTGTGTCTGTGTGTGTCTGTGTGTGTGTGTGTGTGTGTGTGTGTATGTATGTGTGTATATATATATATGACTGTGTGTGTGTGTGTGTGTGTGTGTGTGTATATATATATATATATATATATACGGTACATACATACATACATACATACATACACGTGTGTTAATAAGAGTTTATAAAACATCTATTAACACACTTATTAAGACACTCACTACCATTATGCATGTCAAATTCATTATATGGGTAAATGCATGCATGCATCTCAGAGGAGGTTTTTCCAGTGAGGCATAGGAGGATGGTCCTCCTCTATTAGATTGGGGATTTTATATAAAAAAATATATATATTAAAAAAAAAAAATATTTTTATATTTTTCATTTTTCATTTTTTTTTTATAATAAAATATCAATCAAATGTGTTTTTTCTTATGTGCAGACGCTCATTTTTTCATTCATTATATAGCTCCATGCAGACGAGTCACTCTGGCCCTGGTCCCAGCATGGGGGAGGGGATTAAAAAAACACCCGCCCTGTGGGCTTGATTTATTTGGTAATTTATCTAATGAAAAAATAAGATTGGTTGAAAAAGACTTGCAATTCACAGAAAACAGTGAGAGTGATGTGTTTTCCAACGAATCAGATTGAGGAGGAGGGGAGCTCTCCCTTAGCCCGTGAAACCAGGTGAAACCCTAATTGGTTGTTGTTTGATAGATAGATTGCTTGACATTGATTGACATTCTGTATTGTCCAATGCTGATGAATACGTCTGAAAATCGGCAACGTTGTTCCACTGCCTGGTCTGTGGTCTCTCACGCTGAATCAAGGAGGTGAAATCCACTGCTTGACCTGACAGGAAGGATTTACTGAGACAGTAGCAGCATATCATATTTCCCTCTTATTTTTATTTACTTTTTTATCAATCAGTAAGTGTTCACAAGCCAGACAGTCGTTGATATTGGATTACCACCAAAACGAGTTTCGAGTTGCGGGGAGACGAGCTGCGCGATACGGGCTTTTTGCAATGTCAGAAAACTGGAATATTTGCAACGTCTCGACTGCAGCGTTTCCCCTACAGACAGCACGGATATTCAAGTAAGTCAATTGAATTCAAGTTATCCGAACCTTCTATTAAATTCGGCGTGGAAATGTTTCACCGAGCAGCGCTATTTTTGTCGTATTGAAGTTTCATCCTGTAATTTCTTATACTAAAACCCGCGAACTTTAAATTCACACATTTTTTAACTGAATTTGGCCTGTAAATCGATAGCTGACAGCGGGCTCAATTTTAAAGCTTGAGTGGTGATCTTTATATCATATGAAAGTAGAAGAAATAAGGAATCGATTGGGATGAAGCATGTCAACCTAGGATGTCGGGAAGGGGGGGTAAATAACGCTCCAAAGTTGATAACTAAATGAGTAGTGCAGCACTGTTCACAGGAAGACACACTCTCGTTCCAAATGCAATTAAGTGTAATTTAACGCTATTTGACAACAGTTTCGGCCATAGACTTTGTCAAGTATCATACAAACAGTGCAAGACAGCCATTATAAAGACAGGTTAGCTGATTGAATGGACAACACCTGTCTTGTGAAAGCACATAGGATGAATCAAAACATTGATGTCACAGGTAGGCTGTATACCATAATATATCATGAATCTATGTGAATAAATAGATTTATATAAATAGTAATCACAGCCTAATGCATAGAGATAAATCCTGAAACCTTCTCGCAACAGTTCTAGCCTAAGCCAGTGGTTTTCGAACTGGGGTCCCCAGCAAAAAGGGGGGATAATCTATTTTCACTATAATTCCATGCCATCCATAAGTAACACAATCTAAGATAGTGTAGAAGTGAGTAACTAGGCTAATTATAAACATAACAGCACAAATAATTGACAAAAATCTCGAAATAAATATACAGTATTTACTCTGAGAAATGAAATAATGAGAAAAGGAACAATTATTGATGGTTAAAACTGAATAATGACATCACAACAGTCTAATCCTAATGCTAATTTAAAATGAGATTTGGGCGTTTTGGGCAAAAATTGCTTGTGGGTGAGAGTATCAGCAGCAGAGCACACGTCATATTTTCCCTGGGACCGCCTCAGGTGCCAGGTGCTGTTCCGTCCTGTAGTCCTCTCACTGGGTGCTAATGCAATGCTCCTCACTGGGTGGAAAGCTAAGAGGCTTGACAGCATGGGAAACATGGCAAATACACACACACACATGCGCGCGCGCGCGCACACGTGAAAAAAAAAAGCCCAAATTTTTTCTACAAAAAAATTTCAGAAAAGGGGCGGCGAAAAGGGGCGGCGACCTTCGGTCGCCGCACTAGCTTCCTCCCCTGTTTCCAAGCTCACCAGCCACCACTGGTGCATCTAAATATTTTGTTGATCATCAGCTTACACTTTCTAAATTATGTTATGGACCATTAACTCTTAAATAACTGGTTTGTAAGTCATATAATACTTAACACGTTCACTGCCGTTGGCGAGTCAACTCGTCAAGCAGAAACCAACAGTTGACTGCCAATGGCGAGTCAACTCGTCAAAAAAAAAAAAAAAAACTTTTACATCTCCTATAAAAATATGGCAGCCACCGAACGTGTACAACCCATTCCACCGACCCACTAAGTGGCGACAGTGCTCTCCAGACTATTGAAAGCCGAGCCAAAACTGCAGGGAAAAGCGTGAGGAAGCCATTCTCATACTGTAGGCGAAAACGCTTTCGCGCTGGAGCACAACGGTGGCGCACAACGGTGGGGGGTTCCAAAAATAGACTGGGTGGAACACACTTTGAAACACGCAGCATAAAGCCCAGAATCGCAAAAGCTTCATCAAAGCTCTCAACCGAAACCCCAAGAAACGAGCGAGCCCATCCAGACTCGCCCGACGAGGGGCAGCCAGGCAGCACAGACAACAGAAACTCGCTTGTGACAGACCCGCTGCAGCCACGGAGGGAGGAGAACACACACGGAGGGAGGAGTTTGAAGGAGAGGGGGGTTTCCTGCTGTTATGGAGGAAATTACTGTTCAAAACTATTGTTTAGATGTCTGACGTCTTACTGATGCCAAAAATAAATGGTTAAAGTGACTGTTCTATCGAATTTCACAAAAAGGCATTTTTCTCACCTTTCATTTTCAGACGCTGAAACCATGCTAATGCCTACATAACTACTAACTCTACAAACTTTCTCTTTTAGACAGAGAAAGCACACATTCTATTAGTTCTTTTGAGATATTTTGTGTTCACAAAATCCTAACAGAAAAGAATCCTCGGCTCTTGAAAGATGAGCCAGAATCCTCAAAAAAAAAACTTGGCAGAAGCTACCTACAGTAAAAAAAAAACTGTTGGCAGTGAATGTGTTAATTTAGACATGGTTAATCCATCATTAAGTATGATCACAGTAAATACTTAAAATGCTTCATAGCGTGCAGGTATTATAAAATGTTACCGAAGTTTCACTTCTCACTCTCTCCTGTTCCCTCTCCTCACCTGCCTTCTCCTCCTTTTGTTCTTCCCTCCTCTTCATCTACACCTCTGCTCTCCTCCTCCTCTCCTAGCATCTTTATTGCCTCCTCTTCTTTCTTCCTCTGTCAAAACAAAGAAACCAAGAGCTATTTTTGACTGACTCCATTTGTTGAGAAATAGACACATGGTCACGCCAAAGCCAACATTTCAGCTTGGAAAAATAGCATTCTCTTAGCAGGCTTTTCAAAGGTGCAACTACCTGAAACCACCTCTAGTGCAATGGCGAACAAATAGTTAAAAATATGATGTATATAAGGTGGGTTCCCTGTTACATACATTGCATCAATGGCTGTATTCTGTTTTAATGTTGTTTTGTCTGCTGCACAATGTATGTTGTATATTGTTTGTTTCTGTTTATATCTATTAAAGTGATATTTTTATCTTCGAGAATTTCCCAGTTGGGCTAAAAGAGACAAAGCATCAAATCAAAAATCAACGCACGCCTTCTTCTCCACCTCAGAGTCCATGATCCTGCTGGGCTCCATTGAGCGCGCTCAGCTCCAGGCGCTGCTCTCCATGCAGCTGGGGCGCCCCCGGAGGCTGGAGTACATCAGGGAACGCACCGCCACCGAGAAGAAGCGCATGTCGCTGGGGTCCAACCTGGCCAGCGAGGACACCAAGAAGCGCCTGTCTGTGGTGTCCAACCCGGGCAGCGAGGACGGCAGCCAGCGGGTCAGCCAGGAGGTCCGCTTCCAGGTCAGAGAGGGGGGCGTGGGGTGGGGCGTGGGGTGGGGTGGGGTGGGGTGAGGTGGGGCGCGGTGAGGTGTTGAATGACCAGGGAAACTTGGTGAATGTTGCTAAGCACAATTCTTATCATCGCTGGCCATCAGCAGCCAATCAGATTTCTTGTCTTCCTTGTTATATGTCTTCCTTCCTCGATGTGTTTTCCTGGAAAATGATTCCGACCATTCAATCAATCAATCAGTTAGTCAATCACTCAATCAATGCAATATTTATATAGCGCCAAAAATCATAACAAGAGTTATCTCAAGTCACTTTACAAATAGAGCAGGTAGAAGACCACGCTCTTTATTTTAGACCCAACAATTGAAACAGTTCTCACATGCTCCGGCTCTTTTTCTGCACAGGTCATGTGACAATTGAAGCCATTTCCCCCAAAAGAGCATGTACTTACTTAGCGATGGTGGCAAGGAAGAAGACCCCTTTAACGGGGACGGGTTAGGGTTAGGCCACACCTGGCTGTTGGTGGGCGTGGCTTCTGGGCAACTCTAGGGGTGCAGTAGCATTTTGTGGGGTGGCCGGGCGGGAGCGCCATCTAGCGCATGATGCTGGAACCCCGGATTGACATGAGATCACGTCAATGGCGGGGAAAGTGTTCATTTTCCACTGATGCTTCTTAATGAGCAAGCAAGTTATGTTCACTCCTCAAAATGATGCAACGTTATGAAAGTTAATACTAAAGCAGCAAATGCAACGCACGGTAGGGCTGTCACAAACAAACTTTAATTGCCCGAAATTCGTTCGAATATATTCGAAGTTTTTTGGTTAATTAATTAATTAATTTTTTTTTTTTTTTCCCCAGTCCAGCAGCCTGTTGCACCAGCTGAACGTAAGTTCTGTCTTAAGTTAGGGTGTAAAGTCCACACTAACTGCTACGTTCAAACTAGTTAGTTTGACACTAAAGTTGTGTCTTTGTTTGGTTGCACCACGGAGACGTAAGGTACATCTTAACTAGTAGACCCTAAAGTCCATACTAACCAAAATAGTGTCGCAGACAATGACGTGTACAGTATCTGTGACCAATCAGTGAAAAGCACGGTGGAAACGGTGTTTATTTACGGTTGTTTAAGTAAGTGGAGTGAAAACAGGACATGTTGCCCACCGCAAATTAGTGCTTTCATATTTCATCAACACTAATCAAATGAGAACGTTATTGAGTAACGTTCGTTTAAGTTCATATTACTGTTAACGTTTATCTGTGAGCTCTTCATCAGTATTGTAGGCTATACCACCATCCTGCCTCACTAAATTGTTGCGGTTATTTTAATTTGTATGCAGTGCTGCAGCTTGTGGGAAACAAAAGCGTGAGTTATAAATATCAAAGGGTGTAATTTATCACGGAGAGCGCGTTGCGGACGCAAAACAACGATGCGCCACGGTGCCAAGTTGCAATCCGTGCCAACTGCTATTTTACGGAGGACTTTACACCTAGTAAGACGTAGGTGTAAATTTTAAGTTCTAACTTATGCCTAGGTTGTAACTATTTCACTTACGCACAGCTGGTGCAACCCACTGCAGGCCACCGGGCATCAGCCCGACGTGTTAGCTTGGACGCTCACAGTCACAACACTGCCTCACAAACTTGGCTGCATCCAACTCGAGACAACTTTTCAGACCCTGGAGACAATCTTTCTCAGAAGAGACTAACGCGACAAATCTGGAGACTTTTTCTGACATGGGATTAACATTACCAGCAAGCAGCAGTTGGTTAATTTTGGTTCATAAAAAAAAAAAAAAAAAAAAATTCGAACAGTCAATTTACATATCGAACACGAACCCCTCCCCCACATTCGAAGTTGC
The DNA here is from genome assembly GCF_964638095.1 of Poromitra crassiceps. Taxonomy (NCBI): domain Eukaryota; kingdom Metazoa; phylum Chordata; class Actinopteri; order Beryciformes; family Melamphaidae; genus Poromitra; species Poromitra crassiceps. Next base: position 11,766,189 of record NC_139642.1, read on the forward strand.
ATTCGAATTTCGAATGAAAAGTGACAGCCCTAACGCACGGTCAAATCTTTGCAGCTTCAGACGGCTACATAGATGCAGTCAGAGCCTCGTGCTCCCCCACAGTCAGTTTGAAATGGAACGATCCATCACGCAGGCTGCTCACAGTGTGAACGCACCCTTCCCTCAGTCCATCAAGCAGGCTGCTCGCGGGGGGGTACGGTGGTGCAGTGGTAAGCACTGTCGCCTCACAGCTCGAAGGTCCTGGGTTCGATTCCCACCTGGGACGCTGTGAACGCTGAAGGAATGCGTGCCCGTCCGCATGTCCTCGAGTGCCCACCGCCCGGGTGGGGTCGTCAAAAAGGACCTTTCTGTGTGGAGTTTGCATGTTCTTCCCGTGCCTCCCGGGGGTTTCCTTCATATAGGAACCCCCTTCACCAAAAACATGCAATATCCTGGTTGCTAATGTGGTTCCTCCTCTGGTCGTTAAGGGCGCCTGTTCGGAGGGAGGGGAACTGGTTGGAATAGCGTGAACCTCCCACGTGCTATGTCCTACCAGTGAAGCTTCCTCTGTCAGGTGAAAAGAAGCGGCTGGCTAACTGCCCATGTCTCGGAGGAAGCATGGAGCCAGTTTCGGCTCTCCCCAGATCAGCAGAGGGTGGAGCAGCAACCAGGATAAATAAAAGTAAATTAGCACTAAGGGGGATAAAAATGAGATAAAAAATCGGGAAAAGAATAAAAAAAAAAAAAGCAGGCTGCTCGCAGTGTGAACGCACCCTTCCCTCAGTCCATCCAATTGGCCGTGTCTGCGGGTGGGAAGTCGGATTAAGGGTATGTGTCCTGGTCGCTGCACTAGCGCCTCCTCTGGGCAGTCGGGGGCGCCTGTTCGGGGGGGCAGGGGAATTGGGGGGGGGAATAGCGTGATCCTCCCATGCGCTACGTCCTGCCGGTGAAACCCCCTCGCTGTCAGGTGAAAAGAAGCGACTGGCGACTGCACATGTGTCGGAGGAAGCATGTGCTAGTCTACAACTCTCCCCAGATCAGCAGAGGGGGTGGAGCAATGACTGAGACAGCAGGAGGAATTGGCCAAGTACAATTGGGGAGAAAACAAATCAGTTGAAAAAGAAAGAAAAGAGAAAGTCAAAGTGTATCAACAGTCACAGTGCTGCTGGATAAAGTGTATCAACAGTCACAGTGCTGCTGGATAAAGTGTATCAACAGTCACAGTGCTGCTGGATAAAGTGTATCAACAGTCACAGTGCTGCTGGATAAAGTGTATCAACAGTCACAGTGCTGCTGGATAAAGTGTATCAACAGTCACAGTGCTGCTGGATAAAGTGTATCAACAGTCACAGTGCTGCTGGATAAAGTGTATCAACAGTCACAGTGCTGCTGGATAAAGTGTATCAACAGTCACAGTGCTGCTGGATAAAGTGTATCAACAGTCACAGTGCTGCTGGATAAAGTGTATCAACAGTCACAGTGCTGCTGGATAAAGTGTATCAACAGTCACAGTGCTGCTGGATAAAGTGTATCAACAGTCACAGTGCTGCTGGATAAAGTGTATCAACAGTCACAGTGCTGCTGGATAAAGTGTATCAACAGTCACAGTGCTGCTGGATAAAGTGTATCAACAGTCACAGTGCTGCTGGATAAAGTGTATCAACAGTCACAGTGCTGCTGGATAAAGTGTATCAACAGTCACAGTGCTGCTGGATAAAGTGTATCAACAGTCACAGTGCTGCTGGATAAAGTGTATCAACAGTCACAGTGCTGCTGGATAAAGTGTATCAACAGTCACAGTGCTGCTGGATAAAGTGTATCAACAGTCACAGTGCTGCTGGATAAAGTGTATCAACAGTCACAGTGCTGCTGGATAAAGTGTATCAACAGTCACAGTGCTGCTGGACACGCTTTGACTGACCAACACAGATGGAGTCAAAATGTACAAACTAGGAGTCAAGGATTACTGGACCACTTTAACAGAAAAGAATACAAATGAGATGTTCTGTAAGTCCAGCAGATAAGAAAAAAAGCAATCTTCCGGGATTCTTCATGACATCCTGACTTATCAACCTCTACTGGAGGAGAAAAGCCAATATTGCTTTACCTGAACTTTAAAGTTTTGACGGGGGAAATTGAAAATGATATTTTAGAAAAGCCAAGAGAGAGACAGAAATATGAGTCTTACGGACAGACATGGCAGACAGACATTCATTTATCTGATGTATTTAAATGTGAATTGTCAGAGGCTGGAACGAAAGTTCTTGCCTGCACAGTTTGGAGGGAAAGTGTGATTCATTGCGTGTGTGTGTGTGTGTGTGTGTGTGTGTGTGTGTGTGTGTGTCTGTGTGTGTGTGTGTGTGTGTGTGTGTGTGTGTGTGTGTGTGTAGGGGTAGAAGTTTAACTCTGGGTCTTGAACGGCTGTGCTCAGAATGTTGATTATCTCTCTCTATCCCTCTTCCTTTCTCGCTTGTCACTTGTTTGCAGTGAATGGCTGCCCTCAAGCATGAATGCGGGGGCGTGTGTGTGTGTGTGTGTGTGTGTGTGTGTGTGTGTGTGTGTGTGAGAGAGAATGATATGCTGTAACTACTAGTGATTTCTCCTGTTTTTCACCCCAAGCCATCATACCTTGGACATCCAGCTATTCATCACACACACTCAATTAGCTTTTCTCCCCCTCTCTCTCCCTCCCTCTCTCTCCCTCTCTCTCTCTCTCCCTCTCTCTCTCCCTCCCTCTCTCTCCCTCTCTCTCTCTCTCCCTCCCTCCCTCTCTCTCTCTCTCCCTCCCTCCCTCTCTCTCCCTCTCTCTCTCTCTCCCTCTCTCTCTCCCTCTCTCCCTCTCTCTCTCTCTCCCTCTCTCTCTCTCCCTCCCTCTCTCTCCCTCTCTCTCTCTCTCTCTCTCTCTGTCTCTCTCCCTCTCTCTCTCCCTCTCCCACTCTCTCTCTCTCTCTCCCTCCCTCCCTCTCTTTCTCGTGTACTGTTGGTTGGAACAATATACATACATATACGTACATCTATACGTACGTACGTGCATCCCTACATATACATACTAGAAGTTGTAATACCTCCTCCTATGCCTAGAGGGTGCTATCTGCAGTAAGCTGCTCTCGGTACAGGACTTCCTGTTTATATCTATATAGGAGTGTGAATGATGGCATTCCGGGTCAGTCACCAGAGCAAGGAGGGAGGGGTGGCTCAACCCAGGGTCCTGTAGACTTTGCTTTTGTAAATAAACTCATTGTTTTACTATTTTAAATTCTAGTTTATTTAGTTAAAAGTAGTAATTTTACCACAATACATACATACATACATGGATGTACATAAATATGTATATGTATACATTAGGGGTGTCACGATACACTAATTTCACGATACGATACGATACACAATATTGGGTTCACGATAACGATACGATACGATATTTTAACATTTTTTTTTTTAACAAAAGTAAAAAAAAAAAAAAAAAAAGTATTTATTTATCATTTATTTAACCATGTGAGTCCCGTTGAAATCGAAACCTCTTTTCAAGGGAGCCCTGGGAAAATACTGGAAAAATAGTCTTTCATTTGAAATACACAAAATACAAAACAAATGCTGTTTTTGGAAATTGTTATTATAATAACTAGAAAACAACATGGAAGATAATGCTTCTCTTGCAATAGAATGTGTCACACTGTCACAAACTAAATGTTTGTTGCATGGTGAAAGAAAAATAAAGTATACAATCTATTTCTTAAATAACTCATGCTCAATGGTCCCTAAAAACTTATGTAATCTTATGTACCCCTTGAGCTGTTTTGCCATGCCAGTAGTAGTCTACCCCCTCACTCATGCGTGTTGATTCTGCTAAATTTGTTCTATTATTATTCAGGAGCAATTTTCTTTTTTCTTTTTTTTTCTTTTTTTACGATATAATTTTTTTCTGACGATATCGTGACGTTTCGATATCGCGATATATCGTGCGACGAAATATCGTGACACCCATAGTATACATACATACGGTACATACGTACATACACACACACACACACACACATGCACACACATACCTGAGCTAGACATTGTCCGAGTGAACAATAACTCTCGTTATTCTGAATGTAGCTGAATCGTTTGGTTTGACCAAGTAAAACTCTTCTTCTAAGGATTTTAAAGCAGCTACGAGCAAGATTTTCGATTGTTATTAAACAGTCTAAATTTAATATCGATGCCTCACATCTTACCTCTAATATTAGACGAGACCAACGCAGAGTAGTCTCGCTTGAAAGCAGAGTGAATCGGCCAGTGTTGTCTTGATGATTAGTCTGTCTGCGGGCCGGTGTCATCAGGAAGTGAAATGAAACGGTTTGCGGCAGCCACTTCGGCCATAACCACTAAATTACTAAATTACTTTCAAACAAACGGTTAGAATATAACAAGAGATATTCGCGAGAGCAGAAAGCCCTTTGATGTAGCGGGGAAAGCCGTCCTTCTTGTTTTACGGTTTACGGCAGCTGTAAACAGTTGCTAGACGGAGCGAAATGGTTTACGGCCGTAGCAACAGACCCAAAACAGCTGCCCTCGCTACTTTCTACAGATTCTACAGATTCACTCGGCTTTCAAGCGAGACTACTCTGCATTGGTCTCGTCTAATATTAGAGGTAAGATGTGAGGCATCGATATTAAATTTAGACTGTTTAATAACAATCGAAAATCTTGCTCGTAGCTGCTTTAAGAAAGGTCTATGGGGACATAAATGGGGAATGAAATCCTTCACAGTAGGTCCCACGCCCAACCCGGAAGAGGCCGTGACCTAGGCACTCTATAGAGGGTTTGAATGCTCTGTCTTTTCTGTGTGTGTGCAGATCTCCACTGAGGAGTCTACCTTCAGTCCGACTCGTCCCATTCCCCAGAAGCCCCTCAAACCTGCCCTAAAGAGGGCTTCTGTGGTGGACCGCCCCACGGAGATCCCCACCAGTAAGACACATGCACACACGCGCACACACGCACGCACGCACGCACGCAGACACACACACACACACACACACACCAGCCCGTTCTTCAATCTGCGTACAAATAACAGGACTTTAATCTTTCAGATTGCGTGCAGTGGATACACCAAAGAGTCGGGAGCTGTAACCAGGAAGTAGCGTAACATTGAAATATATGAGGGATCAGCCGAGTAGCATTTTGGTAAACAAACGGCGTCACTGGGGGAAAAAGGAAATGGGACCCTATGGAGCCAGCCTTGAGTGCTCACTCTAGCCCTGACTGCAGAGCCGGCCCTCCCTATAAGCAAACTAAGCAGCTGCTTAGGGCCACGCAGCCCCCGTGGGAAGAAGATGGCAGGGTGCAGTCCATGTTTGACAGCTCTAACTGCAATGTTTTTTAGCCTGGCTCCAGACCTTCGAAGCCACGCCCACTCCACAGTTGTGAATTTGGCTCTTCTTGGTCTGGAATCACCATGTGCAAACGCCTTTTGTCCGGTTGAAAATCCAATGATGGACGCTGATTGGCTAACGCCGTTGTCAGTCATCATGCACAACAGAAACAGCTGTGGCCAAAGCTAACGTGTCCTATGATGTGGATTCTAGCACGGACTGGTTTATATGACGGATGTAACTTCCTGGTCAGACGTAAAGTAAAGAGTAAAGCACGTTACTGATATTCTGCTCTCTGTCTCGTCATTATGTGATCTTAGAGGCATAAAGATTACACAACATAACGTAGCTAGCTAATGCTAGCCAGCTTCTCCACATTAAAGGAGGACTTACCTCCAAAACACTTTTTTTCAGCTTTTAACCAATATATATGACTTTGGGGGTGATGTGTGAAGAATTCTGGTCAGAATTTCCACATTTGACACCAAACTGTTGCCATTTTACCATTTGTATCATTTTTCAGCAGCATACCTGGCATAAGCGCCCTCTTAGGGTCAAAGACTGCTTTTTTTTTTTTTCTCAAATGAATGGGAGATTAGGAACACATTGACGTCACAGTGTTCCCAAAGACTATGGGATTTCAAGATAATTACTCCCCTACCCCCCCTGTACCCTTTCGGCTCCTCAGAACTCCAAGCCTATTCCTATTGAAGTTTGCTCTTAAAATACTGAACCAAACGTCGTCAAAGTTGGCACATGTCTTAATTATAGTTAGTTTCCCGCTGAATGTGTCATTACTTTATTGATATCTTACCTGGATAAGCTCGAATGATGATGTTTATATTATCAGTCCGAGTTGGAAGCACTGTCTCCAGCCCAGCCAGGCGGGAGCGGGCGGGAGAGAGTCGAACTGTAACCTCATGCACTAGCACCAAGCTCCGGGCGCGCGCGCAGCAGCAGCAGCAGCAGCAGCAGCAGCTCTGTGCTCAGAGCACAGAGAGCACAGTCTGACATTTCCGCGGCTATCAGTCCGACTTCAGAAGCACTTCTCTCGGCCAGTCTGCTCTCTCATGCACCCGCGGGGGCGCGCGGCAGCAGCACACACCAGCAGTGAGAGGCGGGGGCTTTCAACAGTCTGACATTTCAGCAAACAAATCTCGTCGCAGTTTAGCGGACATGTAAAATATAACGCTATACTACGACGTGACAATGTGACAAAGCTTCTCTAAACATATCGGCTAATATAATATCATCACTGTGTACAAGCAACGCCAACTTTTATGGAAATCAAGTCAGCAGAGCAGAGCGACTGGCTCTGTCTGTGTGTGTGTGCTGCTCGGGGGGATTCGCATGGGAACAGTGTGAGGAGGAGAAGAGCTCTCCCCAAGCCCCAAAACGCAAATTAAAAACGGATTTCATTGCGCGGTTTATCTCTAGTTAGACGAGGGAATTACGTGGAGAAATCTCGCATTGTGTTACCTAGGGGTGTCACAATATATCGTCCCACGAAATTTCGCGATAGTAAAACGTCACGATATGTATCGTTGAGATGAAATCTCATATCGCAAAAAAAAAAAAAAAAAAAAAAAAAAAAAAAAAAAAAAATTTTCAAAGAATAGACTAAGAAACGTCTTTGTTTGTTGAAGTTCAATGTGTGGAAAGTAGTTCAGTTGAACAAGTCTCAACCATTCAATTGAGTTTCTGGCAAAACTGTTTACTTGACAGGAAAAACTGAAGATGCATAAAAAATAGATTAAGAAAAGTCTTGTTGTTTGAGTTTGAAGAAAAACTGAAGATGCATAATGAGAATTTATACTGCTGAGAAACCTTTTAGTTCAAAGTAAATCTAAGTGACGGTGTAACTCATTCTATTTCAAGATAAGCCTTATCTCCAATCTCATGTTTTTTTCTAGTTGTTATTGTAATAACAATTTCCCACAACAGCATGTTTTGTATTTGTGCATTTCAAATAAAATACTACTTTTCCAGTCATATATTGTCATTATTCAAGTTTAAAAAAAATATTGTTAAAATCGTATCGTATCGTATCGTTATCGTGAACCCAGTATCGTGATACGTATCGTATCGTGAACTGAGTGTATCGTGACACCCCTAGTGTTACCCCAGAGCGAGAGGTTTGTCCTCACTGTGTGCTGTGTGCTGCGAGCAGCGAGGCTCTTAACGTAAGTTTAGACAAGCCACATGCAAGCCACGCACACACACATGGGACAAAATGGGACAAAAATAATTAAATTTCTAGTTCGCCACTGAATGGCCAAATTGATATAACTATCAACCATTTCAGGATTTTCTGTTTCCATACAGGCCACCAGCGTTGGCTAATTGTTGATATTTATAAAGATATCGCCCCTCTCAAATAAATTATTTTTGAGGCAGTAGGCAAACTGTAATGGCGTCGATTTCCGAAAAAAAATCTTGACTTAACACAGCCAAAGAGTCTAGTATAGACAAGAGTATATGTCATTTCTTGGTTTTTTCCATAGGTATTTTCAAATCACTGTTCTAATACATATCTAGGGGGTAAGTCCTCCTTTAAGCAGCCAACTTTGACCAACTTTGTACTTTTCGTTTTAACGAACGTCTTGTTAGTTACTGCAGTGAACGTCTTGTTAGTTACTGCAGTGTACGTCTTATTAGTTACTGCAGTGAACGTCTTGTTAGTTACTGCAGTGAACGTCTTGTTAGTTACTGCAGTGAATGTCTTGTTAGTTACTGCAGTGAACGTCTTGTTAGTTACTGCAGTGAACGTCTTGTTAGTTACTGCAGTGAACGTCTTGTTAGTTACTGCAGTGAACGTCTTGTTAGTTACTGCAGTGAACGTCTTGTTAGTTACTGCAGTGAATGTCTTGTTAGTTACTGCAGTGAACGTCTTGTTAGTTACTGCAGTGAACGGCTTGTTAGTTACTGCAGTGAACGGCTTGTTAGTTACTGCAGTGAACGGCTTGTTAGTTACTGCAGTGAACGTCTTGTTAGTTACTGCAGTGAACGTCTTGTTAGTTACTGCAGTGTACGTCTTATTAGTTACTGCAGTGAACGTCTTGTTAGTTACTGCAGTGAACGTCTTGTTAGTTACTGCAGTGAACGGCTTGTTAGTTACTGCAGTGAATGTCTTGTTAGTTACTGCAGTGAACGTCTTGTTAGTTACTGCAGTGAACGGCTTGTTAGTTACTGCAGTGAACGGCTTGTTAGTTACTGCAGTGAACGTCTTGTTAGTTACTGCAGTGAACGTCTTGTTAGTTACTGCAGTGAACGTCTTGTTAGTTACTGCAGTGAACGATAAGAGAACGTCTTGTTAGTTACTGCAGTGTACGATAAGAGAACGTCTTGTTAGTTACTGCAGTGAACGTCTCATTAGTTACTGCAGTGTACGATAAGACTTCCGTTTAAACGACAAGTACAAAGTCGGCTCGACTTTAGCTGCTTAACGTGCAGAAGCTGGCTAGCATTAGCTAGCTACGTTAGCTTGTGCTTGTGACTACAGTAGCAAGACTGCAGGCGGCTGCCCTGCCGATTGGTTAGGGAAGACCGAAGCCCGCGCCCTCATAGAAATGCTCTGGAGTGAGTGCAATCTCAGATGAAGAGACAATGAGTTTATGAATAGACGATACAGTTTGAATATCAGGCTACAATGTTTTAGCTAGACTAGCGCAGAGCTTCCGGTATTAGCAGAAACTAGACATCCAGACAAAATCCAAAATACCTTTTTTTACAAAGGTAAATGACCAGGACTATTTTCAAACGGGTCCCTTTCCCTCTTCCACTGCTGGTATCAGCGCGGCCCCGCCCAGCTCGTCTCGCTTTTTTGTCTCATTCCACCGATCAAAAACGTGGACAGCCCGGGTTGAGTCGGGGTTGAGTCGTGCTGCTTTTGGTCCCTGCTCTGTTGAGGTTCCAGCGCTGTGGACCCGGTACCATACCGTGACGTGAAAACACTGCAGACGACGGATTGGTCAGGCAGAATCGTGTTTACTGTATCTACTGTCAATGCTGGATACCAGTTTAGTGGGGCTTACCTTCTCTTCTGTTATTTCCATCAGTCTTTTGTGTTGCTGCCTTCGGCTCTGGTGAAATAAAATCGATCTCCTTGCTCATCTTTAACATGACGGTGGTTTTCAATTGTTTTGAGAGAGAAAAAGTCCGCTCCTCAGGAAGCCCTTTGTAGTTGTGTGCTACATCAGCTCCGCTAGGCCGGCGGCGGGGGTTTAGTGAAGCCGCGGTCTTGCCTGGTGAGTTGCCGCCGGGGTAGTGGGCTGGCTTCCCTTCTCCCCGTAGCGTACTCCCGTCCCCCGCGCAGCGCATGCATGTGAGTTTGAGTAACAACAAAGTGATATCCATTCTCCTGGCCAATTGTCACATTTGCCCATGTACACTGTAGGTCATTTAGAGGCACCAGTATTTCATAACCAGTTTAAAAGTTCCGTGTATGGATTTAATTTTAACGTTATACGTTATAGCCTACTTCGGCTATGGGCGGAGGACAGATATGCGGTCGCTATGACGACCAGGTGTGGGCGGAAGCGAGTGAACTTGCTATGGAAACAGAGTCTATATCAAGTAGATACGAGTAAGACCAGATCGAGTAGAGCTGTACTGTGCTGTTATATGTGGTGGAAATGAGCCATAAGATATGCTATCAAGCTGCAACATAAATACAACAACCCTGCCTTACAGATGAATCTTTTCCTTCTTATCTGTGTAAGTTCTTTTTCAAACATCCAGGTGATAGAACGTTTTAAAAATAATTTATTTTTAAAAACACTGGACTAATAAAAGGCAGAAAACAAGACGTCAAAACACCATCCGTAGTGAATGCAGCAGGAAGTAACACACACAAACTTTTTAAAACTTTCCCTCTTATAAATGGTAATCTTTTTGTCCATGTTGCCTCCATGTACTGTAGATTTAAACAAATACGAATTGAGGCTGGTCTGGCTGTAATCAAATAGAGTGGCTGCTAATAGAAAGCCCTATTGTGTAGTGCTCCATGTGCCACATGGGGTAACCTCTGTATGAATGCCATCTCACAGCAGGCATGCACTTACTGGGGCCATTCAAAGATAATGATACAGTAAAGGTAAAAGATTTGCAATTAAAAAGTGCAAAAGTACAGACAAGCCATATCAAATATAAAAGATGAAATTGGAGTCATTAGAACCACAGGAGTCTAGCTTTCAAGCCATTTTTGACAAATGTCAGCTAAGAGCTCCAGGGTCCTAAAAACACAGTGTTCTGCATGCATGACAATGTTATTTCAACACTAAAGCTGCGTTCACACCGACCTATTAAAGTTTTTCGCTGGCATCGAGTTTACATACAAAGTCAATGCAAACAAGCCATTGAGCGTATATTCGCCCGGGAGAAAAATGGCTGGGCGACAGAGACAGAGCGATAGGGAGAAAATTTGCTCGTCGCCCCAGATGAAATATCCCAACTCAAGCGAAAATACGCTGGCATCAGTCGCTCGCTGTTCAACGCTGATTGGCTGCCGTGTGAGAGCGAGTCAAGGATCACACTGGCTTGGAACAAACCGCTGGTTTATTGTGTGGCAACAAACCGCATTGACAGGCTGGCAGCTGACATGAAGTGAAGTCTGTACTACCGGTATGGAGCTCGCATTAGGAGCACGCTGATAGGCTTAGCTTGTAAACATCTACGGTGGCTCGTAGTGG
>NC_139642.1:11782214-11787214 GCF_964638095.1 Poromitra crassiceps
GTATTACATTACAGTTGATCACAGACAGTAAGTTTGACCCATACTGGTCACGTAAACTATTAAATTCCACTTTTCCTAACACTGCCTATTTATAGTTTTAGAACTTTCACTAATCAGGAATAGTCTGTCTCTGCCTGCTTATTGTGAGTTTAATTTGGTTGTATAAATAAATGAAAAAAAGTCTTAAATTTGGCCTACAGAAACCGGCAGATACCTTTCAGCACGTAGTTTAAATGACGGTCCAGCTACGGACGTCTTCTCATCAAGTTGTGGTTGAGGTGCGGTCAAGTGGTCTGCGAGGATGAGGCTGTTCAACGTAGCATGCTGTGCTGTCCATCATCAGCCATGTCACCCGAGGCGTCCAATCAGTGACGGCCTCACAGAGTGGGTCCCGCCCTACCTGCTCCTTGAAATATATTGCATCTGTTGTAAATTCACGAAATCATCACTGAATCCTTGAAAGTTTGTGAATTGGGGAATTTTGATTTTTTTAAATAGACGTGAATAGACGTGCTTGAAAGTGCTTGAATTTATATATTTTCTGCAAGAATAGATTTTTCTTTTTGACATAAAGTCAAGCTGAAATGGGTTTCCCATGGTATATGATTCTTATGGTGATGTATTCTGACTGAAACCGGGTAGAGAGGTGGGACATAGTGTATGGAGGAGTTTGATTTGACCGTTGGAAAGTGGGCGTCTCTGGGATTAGGGACTGAGGTTGACGTTGGCCAATCCCGGCGCTTGAGTGCTGCGTAGGGCGTGTTCTGCCCCCAAATGGAGTTGGATCCATAATAATGTGGTGATCTGTGCCTCGGGAGCAGCAGGAGAGAGCAGTCAGCACATGTCCTATCATGCATTCTACATTAAATGAAGACATTACTGTTCATTTTGTTACATACTTATTAGCCAAGTATATTCACATGTATGGGCTAGAAAAGTCTGCTCCATGTAGGCAGCCATGTTGCCTGCTCAGAATGTCCTCCTAGCCTGAAGATTGATTGACAGCTGTCATGATGATATTAGTTGAAATTGGGTTGACATTTGATAGTACTACCTGACGTCAGCACACTGTAGATATGGTTAAAAAAGTATTTTTTTCATTTCAGCTGGACTTTAATGTGTAACAGAACAGTTGAGAAGTGTTCACATTCAAGCCTCTTTCTTGTTGTCTGTGAGCTTCAGTACAGCTGCTAGTTGTCATTATAAACATCTTCAGTGTTCTAACAGTAATGAACCTTGATGCGTGTCTCAAACTATACCAGGTTGGGTCCTTGAATTTGAGGGAATTGGGCCTGGAAAGTCCTTGAAAACTCCTTGAATTAGATGTTTACGATGGTGTGGGGACCCTGGGAGAGAAGCTCCTCTGTACACGCACTGCTAAAGGTCAAGATAAAAGCATCATATCTCTTCATTGGGACCAGGCAGGTATTTTAAAGGCAACATTTCAGTGACAAATGAAATGATGATGATGCACGAGAAGACCAGGGAAGTATTGGAAAATGACATCACGCATGACATCACACGCTGGGATACAAGCCGCTGTTCAATTACTGCAGCAGCGAGCGGCCAAACGATGCATGATGTCAAATCAATGAAACAAGCGTCTGATTGTGAATTGAGAAAAATGATTCCACGATAACAGGATGATCTGATGATGCTGCATGACAAAGATGAGCTCATATTGGCTCAATATGCTCTAAATCAAACCTCGTTAGGCATCATGTGATCACTATTTAAATTGTCTATATTGTGTTCATCAATTTGCCAACCGTAATTCTTTCACAATCCAGCCCGCTTTACATTAATTACACGTTCAAATCTTGGCCGAGCAATTGTTTTCCTCTCATCACATACAATGTCCTTCCATTCACTAGGAGCCACCGCCCAGCTTAAAGAGTTTCTATGGGGTGAGCATGTCATCTGCACTTCTTCTTATATCCATTATGATTATTGGTACAGTGGAAATCAGTGTTTGAAATGACCACAAATAACCCAAAATATGTTTTATCCATCCAACCTGTTTTCAATGCTATCACATATATAGAACCCAGCATTCAGTAAAGATATGATCAGAGTTTCAATTTAAAACGTGTTCAATTACTTACACATATGGGTGGACACATGTATTTATTTTTGTCTTGGTAAAAAAAAAATGTTTTTTTTAGTCCTCACTTCTGCTACATGTCGCCACATCGGAATAACGTTACGTTTCTATTGACAGAGAACTAATTGACCATCAATACAGCAGAGAAACAGGGGTTTAGATGCTATGTTTAGAGCAGCGTAACAGACAGCCAATCAGGGGCCTGTTTGATACAGGTGATGTGTTAACTATGAATTGATTGTTCCCAGTCAGAGAGACTGGACCATGGTCAGCAGGCACAACGTCTGGCAACAGACCAGAGACCTGATATAACGAGACATCCAACTGTTTCATCTCTAAAAGTTTGTGTGACACTAATTGATCTATCTGCCAGAGACAGTGTTTGGCTCAATACACACATGTACTGTATTGATTTTGAAGATGCCACATGGTTGATTTCAGTTAGTAATTATTGTGTCAGCAGCAGAAGTCTATTAGCTCTGTTAATGACTTGAGGCATTTCAAACGGAGCACATTTGTTTCACGTGTCAGTGACAATCAGGGACGTTTGTCTGCATCTTCAATCATCAGTCAAATCATCCGTCATCTATTGCTATAAGGCCCATGTTTAAACCGCTGGGATAGTGTTGATAATGACACTAACTGAACTCTAAATCTTGTCGATAGCTTGTTAATCGTTGATCCTTGCAGAACTGTTAAATCATACACCGATCGCACCAAGTTCCTCCAATACATCTCAGTGCACACACACACACACACACACACACACACACACACACCATATCCATATAAGAGTTCTCTCATGTCCGGTCGGCCCAGTTATTTTCCAAAATGACCATATTCTACGCTATGAAATAAAAAACCAAGAAATATCCCGCTGCCTACCACTGTGCTTTTGGAGATATATCTATATTTTTTACTACAGTCCAACTTGTGTAATTTCCCAGTGGAAGTTCTTGCCTGAAGGAACTCACGGAGAAGTACGACATTAGGAGGCCGGGTGGCGGTGTTAGCTTCAAATGTGAAACCTGGGGGCCGTTTATCAAGCCGACTGTGTGGCGGCTAAAGAGCTTTGAGGCTTGGATTGCACCTGAGAAACCTGAGCGTGAAGTGCATGAGGAAAAGGACTTCCCATAGTATTGTTAGATGAATCAAAACACAGGAAATGTACAACACCTCCTCACACTAGGGGTGGGAATCACTTGATGCACCACGATACGATATTATCACGATATTTAAGTCATGATCCGATAGTATTGCGATATTGTGATATGCTAGTATTGCGATATATTGAGTACTGCAATATATTATGATTTATTACCTTTTTTCAACTACAAATGATGTCCCAAAGGTAAAAACTGTGTCAACATCTGTTTTATCTAATCAGATAAAGTTTCCAGTCTGTTCGTCTCACTTCAATCATTTTTATTGCAGTAAAATGGGATTGTCAAGCAGACAGACTGACGAACACTGTCATAAAAATAAATGTCATAAATGTTGCATGATGCACTTGACATTTTGTATAATAAAATATCACGATACTTGGCATACGATATATTGCCCACAAAATATCACGATACTATGCTGTATCGATTTTTCCCCCCACCCCTACCTCACATCCAAACCACAGAAGAAGTCGATGTCCAATGACTCCCAAAACGACAAAGATGAGCGAAAAGGTGCGTGCAGGTGATACGCCTCGCCACGTCGGTTCTTTTGAAAAACAGCTTGATTATCTTTAGGCAACCGAAACAACTTGGTTACAGTCCCTGGAAACCAAAAATAAATATGCATTTTGAGTTCATCACACCACAGGAACCTAATGTTAATAATCCACCAGCCAAATTTGAACGATGATGAACATCACAAAGTATTTACATTTAGGTTTGAAAGTCATGGAGAAACTAGGCAGAATTCTGCCCTCTCGCTCCCTCTGGGATTGTTTGGGCGTGTGTGTACGGCTGTATGCATTACAGGTTTGACAGTCAGCACTGTTATCTCCACACGTACAGTCCACACAGTGAAACCATTCAGTACTGAATCAGTAACAGCAACAATCTTCCCATATTATCCCTTTGCAGTAACATTGTATCTAATGTGTCATATATGATAACCCCAGCTTACCAGCTGTTGTTATTTGCTCCCATTGTTTACTGATAAAATTGAGTTGTCCACAATACATATATATATATATATATATATATATATATATATATATATATATATATATATATATATTTTTTTTTATAAAATCAGACTCCCGACAAGTTTCGGGTGGGTTGCCAATACAGCCAGCCCTCATCTGTTAGCTGTAATTCAATCCAAAGTCCTGTGATGTGTTAAGTGAGCCCATGAGAAGCAGACTGTTCTGTACTGTACTGTACTGTACTGTAATGTACTGTACTGTACTGTACTGTACTGTAATGTACTGTACTGTACTGTACTGTACTGTAATGTACTGTACTGTACTGTACTGTAATGTACTGTACTGTAATGTACTGTACTGTACTGTACTGTAATGTACTGTACTGTTCTGTACTGTACTGTACTGTACTGTAATGTACTGTACTGTAATGTACTGTACTGTACTGTAATGTACTGTACTGTTCTGTACTGTACTGTACTGTACTGTACTGTACTGTACTGTAATGTACTGTACTGTAATGTACTGTACTGTACTGTACTGTAATGTACTGTACTGTACTGTAATGTACTGTACTGTAATGTACTGTACTGTACTGTACTGTAATGTACTGTACTGTACTGTTCTGTACGGTCAGTGCTGAGACAGATGGTACATTATCAGGGCCGTGAATGTTTTGGCCGTGTTAACTGGGCCTACGGGCATATTAGTCCTTATTGCATTGCGATGAGCTAATTAGAAGTGAACCCCTTG
>NC_139642.1:11792214-11807214 GCF_964638095.1 Poromitra crassiceps
CTGTCCTCACTACAGAAGCCCTGAGCAGCTCTCTGTCCTCACTAAAGCAGCCCTGAGCAGCTCTCTGTCCTCACTACAGAAGCCCTGAGCAGCTCTCTGTCCTCACTACAGAAGCCCTGAGCAGCTCTCTGTCCTCACTAAAGCAGCCCTGAGCAGCTCTCTGTCCTCACTACAGAAGCCCTGAGCAGCTCTCTGTCCTCACTACAGAAGCCCTGAGCAGCTCTCTGTCCTCACTAAAGCAGCCCTGAGCAGCTCTCTGTCCTCACTAAAGCAGCCCTGAGCAGCTCTCTGTCCTCACTACAGAAGCCCTGAGCAGCTCTCTGTCCTCACTACAGAAGCCCTGAGCAGCTCTCTGTCCTCACTAAAGAAGCCCTGAGCAGCTCTCTGTCCTCACTACAGAAGCCCTGAGCAGCTCTCTGTCCTCACTAAAGCAGCCCTGAGCAGCTCTCTGTCCTCACTAAAGCAGCCCTGAGCAGCTCTCTGTCCTCACTAAAGAAGCCCTGAGCAGCTCTCTGTCCTCACTACAGAAGCCCTGAGCAGCTCTCTGTCCTCACTACAGAAGCCCTGAGCAGCTCTCTGTCCTCATTAAAGCAGCCCTGAGCAGCTCTCTGTCCTCATTAAAGCAGCCCTGAGCAGCTCTCTGTCCTCATTAAAGCAGCCCTGAGCGGAAAATGAGCAGAGTGGACTTCCGGTGAGCTACTCAAGATGGCGGAGTGACCGAAAAACTCTCCCGGTCAATTTTGGAAAGAAAACCCACCAAACTACGAATATTTTGCTTACAAGTAATTAAAATGACTCGAAATGCGTGGGAGAAGGAATAAGAAGGTCCAGAAGAAAAGTAAAAACCACGAGCAAGGTGAAGAAACGGCTACAAACAGCGAGGCAGAAAGTGATATTAGCGAGGAGCAGATGGCGGCTGAAAGAGACTTAGCTACGGCTAAGGCTATTCAAGACCTCGGCAAAGACATACAAGGCATGAAGGATGAAATAAAAAAAGAACTAGCCGACTTCAAAAATGACATTAAACAGGAAATCAACAGCTTCAAGACGGACATAAACCAAAAACTGCAAAGCGTTGTCGGGGACGTTCGTAACCATGACACAAGGCTAACAGAAGCGGAACAACGAGTTGACGAAATAGAGACAGCAAACATGGAACTGAAAGATGCGCTCCTCTACTCGCTCAAACAACAGAAGCTCCTTCAGGCTAAAGCGACGGACCTGGAAGGGAGATCACGCCGTAATAACGTTCGCATATACGGTATGAAGGAGGGCAAAGAGGGGACCTCGATGTTAACGTTCATTGAGGACTTTATGAAGACTGAGCTGGCGCTTGATGGGAATCTGGAGCTGCAAATTCAACGAGCCCACCGTTCGCTTGGTCCTAAACCGCAAGATGAAAATGTTTCAAGATCGATCTTGGTTAACTTCCAAAGATACGATACCAAGGACAAGATACTAAGAACGGCTTGGGCTAAGAAGATCACCTATGAAGGTAGAGTGATTACATTTGCGCATGATCTCCCTACCGAAGTGAACAATAAACTCAAAGAATACAAAGATATAAAGAAAGC
This sequence comes from Poromitra crassiceps, assembly GCF_964638095.1. Taxonomy (NCBI): domain Eukaryota; kingdom Metazoa; phylum Chordata; class Actinopteri; order Beryciformes; family Melamphaidae; genus Poromitra; species Poromitra crassiceps. Next base: position 11,793,789 of record NC_139642.1, read on the forward strand.
CCTCAAAGAGAAACAGATACGCTTTCAAACGCCATATCCTGCTAAGATGAGGATTCATTGGGAGAACGGACCTCGCCTTTACAACAGCGCGATAGAAGCGGCCGAGGATATGAGGAAGAGAGGCTACTCGCTGGATCCACCACAGCCGACTGACACCGACTGGGAGCGGAGGCTCGCCCAGAGCACACACTGGAGTGGAGGGGACGGAGGACGCGCTACACATGGTGACAGGATCAGAGGCAGACTCCGAAGTTTCCAACGAAAATGATTACTACAGCAACAGAAAGGATGAGGTATAGATTGAACTAACACTGTCACACGTGATGTTAAATAGTAGACTAGCTCAACGGAGAAGCCCCTCCCCCCCCCCCCATGCACACACATTCACTGTCACAACAACAAACAGCCGATCACATTACACATGCTTCACCCCCCCCCCCTATCTGCCATCCCTCCTGTAATGATTATGGTATGTGAATACCTCAAACTGAATAATCCAAATAGCCTGAGATAATTTACGCTCTATTTAAGTAATTTAATTGACGAAACGATAATAATAATAATAATAATAATAATAAAAAATAAATGAATAAATATAATAATAATAACCCCACCCCCATCTACTACATTATTCCAAACATCTTTCTGCCCCTCTAATACACAAACAAACAACCGACCGGGATGAGACCAAATGACTGTTAAGCTCAAGAAGAGAGACTTTGACTATTGCAAAGCGGGGGCCCCTACTGAAGTAGGATTGAATCTCCAAGAGCATCTGAACAGATCTGTGAAGATGACAGGGCAGTGTAAGTCCCTGAGCTTGGAAGTCTTCTTTCTTTCTTTTTTGTTTTTGTTGGTTCTTAATGCCTTTTCAAGTTTTTATTTTGTTTGTTCTGTCACAGTCCATATGTTTATGTTGCTAGCAAACACAGGTTGAACTATCGTTATGGGGTACAATAATTTTAGAGTCGCTTCTTGGAATGTGAATGGTTTAAATAACCCAGCTAAGAGGAGTAAAGTGATGACAAAAATGAGGAAGGAAGGTAACCAAATCATATTTTTACAGGAGACACACTTGTCTCAGGATGAACATGAAAAATTGAAAAGGTTTGGGTATAATAACACCTTTTATAGCACATTTAAAGCAGGCCACAAGAGAGGAGTTGCAATACTACTTCATAATACCATCAATTTTGAATTAATCAAACAGAAGAAGGATCCTGAAGGTAGATATATACTAGTACAAGGGAAAATAGAAGATAAATTGACCACTCTCCTTTCTGTTTACCTTCCACCTCAGACAGAACTACATGTTTTGAAGAAGGTTTTTGATCTGATAGCTTCAGAATCAGAAGGCACATTAATTTGTGCAGGAGATTTTAATGTGGTAATAAACAACAAATGGGACACATCAAATAATAGAAGGAATTTGACACCTCAAACTAAATTACTGAGAAAGGGCTTAGCTGAACTGGACCTGATTGACGTGTGGAGAGACTTACATCTATCAGACAAATCCTTTACTTTCTACTCATCACCTCATGCAACATATTCAAGAATAGATTATTTTTTCATGTTCCGAAATGATAGACACAGAATTCTGAATTGTGACATAGGAACAAGGGACATCTCAGACCACTCACCAATGTATTTGTTGCTACACTTAGATAGTAGACCAAAGAAAACAATCTGGAGACTGAACACAAGCCTGCTTAACAACAAATCAGCCGTGCAGCAAATAAAATCTGAAATTAGGACCTTCCTTGAGTTGAATGACAATGGAGCAGTGAATCCAAATGTTTTGTGGGATACTTTGAAAGCGGTAATTAGGGGAAAATTTATTTCCCTCAGTACAGCAATCAAGAAGGCAAAGGAAAGTAATCTTAAACGTCTTGAAAATAAGTTAAAAGAATTGGAAAAGGAACATAGTGAGAATCAGAACCCCCAAACGATGAATATAATTATAGAAACTAAAAATCAAATTTCAAACATTTATAAAGAAGAATTGGATAAAAAATATAAATTTCTAAAACAATCGTATTATGAAGTAGGCCCCAAAGCCACGAAACTGTTAGCAAGGAGATTGCGAAAAAAGCAGGCCTCGCAGTCGATAAATAAAATACAGGATCCTAGAACAGGGAAACTATATGATAATTTGGAGGAAATAGACACTGCATTTCAAACATATTATAAGACTCTCTACTCTCAACCAAAACAAGAGAGCAAAGAGAAGATAAAAACTTTTTTGAACTCCTTGGACCTGCCCTCGATTGGTGAAGATCAGAATGACAGCATAAATAAACAAATTACTAAGGAGGAGCTGGAGAATACATTGGGCAAACTAAAAAATAATAAAACACCAGGAAGCGATGGACTGCCAGCTGAATGGTATAAAGTATTCAAAGAAGAACTAACTCCAACGCTTTTAAAGTCCTTTAACTGGACAATTGAAGAGATGTCGATTCCACCTTCTTGGAATGAAGCGATCATTTCTGTTATCCCAAAGGAGGGCAAGAACAAGATGTTATGTAGCTCATACAGACCGATTTCGATCTTAAATCAGGACTATAAGATGTATGCATCTATTATGTCTAAGAGATTGGACTCCTTCATTCCTGAACTAATAGATGAGGATCAGACCGGTTTTGTGCGGGGACGCCAGACACAGGATAACATAAGACGATCTCTCCATATTATGCAAGATATTAGGAAAAGCAAAACAAGCGCAGTTTTAGCTAGCCTTGACGCTGAAAAAGCCTTTGACTGTGTTAGCTGGGATTTTTTATTTTTGGTATTAGACAGATTTGGCTTTGATGAAAGATCAATTAATAGCATTAGGACCTTATACTCTGCTCCTACAGCAAGGATCAAGGTAAATGGTCGTCTTACTGACCGCATAAAACTGGAAAGGTCTACTCGTCAAGGTTGTCCTCTTTCTCCGACCCTCTTCGCTCTTTATATTGAACCATTAGCACAAGCTATAAGGGAGGACTGTAACATACAAGGAATTGTGGTCAATAGCAGAGAACATAAGATAGCGTTGTACGCTGACGACATATTATTGTATATAAATAACCCAGAGACCTGTCTCTCTGGCCTACTGGACCTCCTTGATACATATGGCACATACTCTGGGTATAAACTCAATATTCAAAAAACACAACTATTAACGTTTAATTATGACCCAACAACTGAAATCAAGCTAAGACTCCCCATTGACTGGTCACGAAAAGCAATCAAATATTTAGGGGTATGGTTGACATATTGTCCTGGTGATCTGTATAAAAAGAACTATGATGTAGTAAGTAAGAAGATTAAAGAGGATCTCAGTAATTGGTCATTGTCTATACTAAGTTTTAGTTCGCGAGTTGAAACTGTTAAAATAACTGTTCTTCCCAGACTGCTCTATCTATTTATGTCACTGCCTGTTAAAGTCCCAAATACCCAATTTCAGGAGTGGGACAAGCAGATCTCACGCTTTGTTTGGAATGGAAAAAAACCGAGGGTTAAGTACAGGACATTGACCATTAAGAAAGACGGAGGCGGTATGTCTCTTCCTAATCTTAAAGATTATTACCATGCTGCTCAATTAAAAAACATAGCCCTTTGGTGTGATGATAAGTATGTGGCAAGATGGAAAGAGATTGAGACTGAATGCAGGGGGATTCCAATACAAGCAATGATTGGAGATCATAAGCTAACATTGTCTCATCAGGATGACCTGAGTCCCTTTACATTGTTTACTTTGTGTACTTGGTTTGATGTCATAAAACAACTGAAATTGAAGTCGCAGGTGAAACAACTCAGATGGATTGCATATGACACAGATTTTAAACCAAACTGCATGGGTACCAGATTCAAATCCTGGGCTGATAGAGGTATTACTGCCTACTGTAATATAATGGATGGGGATACATTAGAGAGCTTTCAAACACTAAGTAAAAAATATGACTTGGAGAAGGGTGACTTTTTTGGATACTTGCAGGCACGACACTATTTATTGAAAGAAATTAAGATTGGGGAAATAACTCGGGAACCTAGTGGTCTAATACAATTAATGGTTATGGCATACAAGGGTAATTCTAAATCAATAGTCTCAAAGTTGTACCAGGGAATTTTAATGGGGAGGGGAAATACTACAAATTATATAAAAAAAAGATGGGAAAAAGAACTAAACGATACAATAACTGAACGTGAATGGGAGAATATGTGTGAAACAGTCTTTTCTACTTCCTGCTCCTTGCAGTGGCGTGAATTTAGTTGGAAGAACCTTGTAAGGTTTTTTATTACACCTAAAATGAAACCATATATGTCACCAGTAAGCCAGACATGCTGGAGAAACTGTGGGTCTGATGAGGCAAACCATTACCACATCTTCTGGGGTTGCCCAAAGTTAAAGCCGTTTTGGGAGAGTGTCTGGGAAACCATTAACCAAATTCTTGGCTGGCAAGTCACACTAACATGTAAATCACTGTATATGGGTGATATACCAGAAGAGATATCAGGAAATGATAAATACCTTCTTAAAATTGTAACTGTGGCTGCAAAGAAAGCGATTACTCGTAGATGGTTGCAGACCGACTCTCCCACAGCAGACAACTGGCTTGAAATCATTAAAGAAATTCATGAAATGGAGAGACTGACCTTTCTATTGAGATTGAAATATGACCTGTACATCGCAAGATGGACAAAGTGGTTATTATATGTATCGGAATGAGGAATGTGGATGGTTTGTCTCCCCCCTGAAGTATAACAAAATATGCACACTGACCCTCTCTAGTTATATGACTATGCCACGAGTGCTTTTTGTTTTTTGTTCTGTCTTTTATTTCAAGAATAACTCACATGAACCCAGAGACGTACTAAGACACCTGTTTTTTCTGCCTGATCTGATTTTTGTTTAAGATTATTCCTTAGTTTAGCAATGTAATATGTTCTATGTACTGTGACGCCCGTTTTGTTTATGTTTGTATGTCTGTGTGAAAGAAAAAGTGAATAAACTTTGAGTTAAAAAAAAAAAAAGCAGCCCTGAGCAGCTCTCTGTCCTCACTAAAGCAGCCCTGAGCAGCTCTCTGTCCTCACTACAGAAGCCCTGAGCAGCTCTCTGTCCTCACTACAGAAGCCCTGAGCAGCTCTCTGTCCTCACTACAGAAGCCCTGAGCAGCTCTCTGTCCTCACTACAGAAGCCCTGAGCAGCTCTCTGTCCTCACTACAGAAGCCCTGAGCAGCTCTCTGTCCTCACTACAGAAGCCCTGAGCAGCTCTCTGTCCTCACTACAGAAGCCCTGAGCAGCTCTCTGTCCTCACTACAGAAGCCCTGAGCAGCTCTCTCTCTGTCATCACATCCTCCCACAGAGGAGTGTGTGTGGAGCATCATGTGTTCCCTGCTGACCTAGTCCTGCATCACGCACACTGATTGGGCAATCGGGTCACCGGACGGAAGGAAAGATTGATCCTCCAGGAGGAGAGAGGGAGGGAGGGGAGAGGGAGGGAGGGAGGAGGGAGGGGAGAGAGGGAGGGAGGGGAGGAGAGGGAGGGAGGGAGGGGTGGAGGAGGGAGAGGGAGGGAGGGAGGGAGGAGGCAGAGGGAGAGAGAGAGAGGGAGGGGTGGAGGGGGAGAGAGGGAGGGAGGGAGGGGAGAGAGGAGGAGGGAGAGAGAGAGGGAGGGGAGGAGTGATGCGCCTCTAATCTTTCTCTGCTCACAGAAGCCGCATAGCAAGCAATACAGCTTCATCAGCCCATTGTCAGCACTCTGGAAACCCACTGGCTCACACACACACACACACACACACACACACACACACACACACACACACTCTCTCTCTCTCTCTCTCTCACACTCTCTCTCACACACACACACACACACACACACACACACACACTCTCAAACATGGTAATTTGAATCTCATTTGAATATGCCCACACAAAACCCCTCATTTTCTGAAGCTGTCCGTCACACTCACACTCACAAAGTTTGCTCGCCCACTTCACACACACACACACGTGCGCGCACACGCACACACGCACACATGCACACACACACACACACACACAAACACACACACGCACACACACACACACACACACACACACACACGCACACACACACACACACACACACACACACACACACACACACACACACACTCCTGCCTAACTCCACATATCCAGAAGCACAGATTTGCTCTCTTAATACACCGGCTAATCTTTCTAAAAGCACCTCTTTTGCAGGCACAGTCCTACTTCCTCTCTCTCTCTCTCTCTCTCTCTCTCTCTGCTGTGAACACTACAGTACCGTGAATACACACACACACACACACGCACACACACACACACACACACACACAGACACACACACACACACACACACACACACACACACAGACACACACACACACACACACACACACACACACAGTGATTCCGTCTCACCCTGTCTCTTGAAGTTGACTTAGTACTGTACACTTCAAATAGTTAGCATATGAACATAGATACCCATTACTTTGTGGACTCCCATTTTGAAGCCTTGAGTTTTGCATTGTGACCGCGGCCATCTTGTTTTGTGTGTTTGTTTGTTTTTAGACCAGACAGAGTGAGACAGAGATGCTATTGGTCCATGATCGACGAGCTGCGTCATCACTGGACAGGCGACCTGTCAATCACGCACCAAAGCATAGTCTGTTTTATCATCATGGGACGATAATGTACTAAATGAACATGCTGTGTTGCAGAAGGCTTGAAACTAGCGATTGAGACCATCAACTCATTAGGAAATAGGAAAGGTAATAAATTACATTACCATTCGAGGAACTACAGTTTTTGGTAGCTCCGCGTTGTCTTCATTTTTCAGAACCAGAGGTTGGGGCTTGCATAACTATGGCTGTGTGTGTGTGTGTGTGTGTGTGTGTGTGTGTGTGTGTGTGTGTGTGTGTGTGTGTGTGTGACCCCCAACAACAGTACATCTAAGCCACATCCATTACCCTTGCGTTGTGCGAGAAGCAGAAAGATCAGTGAGACCGCAGTGATAAAGTGCTGTATGTGTGTATTGTTATACACTGTATGTGTATGTGTGTATTGTTATACACTGTGTGTGTGTGTGTGCATGTCCGTGTGCGTGTGCACGTGCGCGTGTGTGTGTGTGTGTGTACTTTAGGGCACCTCTTTCTAACCCTCGGCAACATTTGCCAGGGTTACTGACAGGTCAGCCGCAGCGGCGATGGGGATAAATGAGCTCAGGGCTCCCCTGGGTCTCGCACACACACACACACACACACACACACACACACGTGTAAACACACACACACACACACACACACACACACACACACGTGTGTAAACACACACACACACACGTAAACACACACACACACACACACACGTGTAAACACACACACACACACACGTGTAAACACACACACACACACACACACACACGTGTAAACACACACACGCACACACACATGTAAACACACACACGCACACACACACACGTGTAAACACACGCAGTTGTTTTCCTGCATTAAATCCTAAGAAAACAGCTGTTCTCTAGCATGACTAAACTCTGTTTCAGCCCTAGACTGTATAAGAATATGGACGTAGCCTCTCCGTGACGTCACTCATTGGTTTGTGGACTCCCGTTTGAAGCCCTGAGTCTGGCGTTTTGACCGTGGCCATCTTGGTTATTTGGAGCCAGAAGCAGCGAGCATGAGACCAGGTCTTTCCTACAGAGCCGCAGCGCCGCCTGCTATTGGTCCACGATCAGCGAGCTGTGTGGTCACTGGACAGGCGACCTGTCAATCACGCCCAGTGATTGACAGTCTGCTTTAGCATCTATTTTACTCCAAATGGAAGCATAACATTTACAAAATGAAGGTACGGGACGGACAAACCCCGTCTTTATTTGTCACAATATTTGTCCCATCCTGGCTCGTCCTCCTCCATGGTTCAGTCCAGGAGCGCTGGGCAGCTGCAGTGAAGCGCCCGGGGACCAACTTCTTCCACCTGCTGGTCAGATGATGATCTTCTACATGTTTTTAGTGGGGTCCATGTTGATGTAATATGGAGGAAACCCCTGGGGAGCACAGAGGAGAACATGCAAACTCCACACAGGAAGAACCTCTTCACCAGATTGTGATTGACTTCACATGTAACAGTATACTGAGAAGTGTTCACACGTTCAAGCTTCTCTCTGTTTTTAATAGTTTGTGAGCTTCTGTAAAGCTGCTAGTTCTCATTGTGAGAATGATCAGTGTTGTAACAGTCATGAACCTTGATCCGCCGCTCAAACTATACCAGGTTGGGTCCTTGAATTTGAGGGAATTGGGCCTGAAAGTCCTTGGAAAGTTCTTGGAAAGTTCTTGGAAAGTTCTTGCATTAGAGTTTTTAAGAAGGTGTGGGAACCCTGGCTGGTAGTCTCAAACTGATGTGAGTTATATGAAGGTAAGAGGGAGAAAAAGAAGAAATAAAGTTTTCTGAAAATATAATTGATTCACATTTTGTGGTTGTTTGCCCTCCTGTTTAAGTACCACTACATCACTGCTTGTGTTTGTGTGTGTTTGTTTGTGTGTGTGTGTGTGTGCACATGCACACACACGTTGAGTTTCTTCACATTGCTGTGTTTTCTGTGTGCGCGTGCGTGTGCGTGTGTGTGTGTGTGTGTGCGTGCACACGTGTGTGTACGCGCGCGTGTGTGTGTTGAGTTTCTTCACATTGCTGTGTTTTCTGTACGTGTGTGTGTGTGCGCGTGTGTATGTGTGCACGTGTGTGTGCACGTGTGTGTGTGTCCACGTGCACACACATGTTGAGTTTCTTCAGATTGCTATGTTTTCTGTGTGTGTGTGTGTGTGTGTGTGTGTGTGTCTGACTGTGTGTTTTTTGAGCTGACTCACGCTCTCCTCTCCTCTCCACAGGACGATGGAGACGTGGAGGACGACATGACCATCAGAGAGGTGAGTCCCTGACGGCCAATCGCACGTGCTTTACAGCCAGTGGGAGGGCCCACAGCGAGGGGTCGCAGCCTATCAGCGATGATAAGCCTAATAATCTTTTCAGCCAATCAGAAAAGAATACACAACAGCAATTAGGCCTTATATTCTGCCATACAAGAACTGTAGTATCAGTAGTAGGTCATATGGATTTATACACTGTAGCCAATCAGCTATGAGCTGTTGGACCTTAGAACAAACCGGCGATAGTCTATTAAAGACGAGGACATTTCATATCTGAGTGGAAACAAACATTGCTTTGACTGGAACAGGGTTGAGAGGCGGGACCTAGCGTGTGGATTTTGGTTTGACCGTTCTGGGGACTGGAGTTGACGTTGGCCAATCCTGGTGCTTGTATAACGTGTTCTGCCCCCAAATGGAGTGGGATTCACCGTGTTCTGCCCCTACGCGAGTGGGATCCGCATTAATCCGGGCAGCTGGCTGCCTCCGTGCGTACTGCTGTTTCAAAGCCGCGGCAAGAGTGCTGCCTGCCGGCTTGGAGTGTTGACTAGCCGTGGTAAATAATGTTACTCCTGGAAGGCGAGTTAACGAGCCAGTTACTTGTCTTTGCGTTCTACATTAAATGAAGACATTACATACTTATTGGCCAAATACATGAACATTCATGGGCTAGAAAAGTCTGCCCAGGTTACAGGCACTATGCAGCCATCTTGCCTGCTCAGAATTTTCGCCTCGAAATGAAGATTGATAAAAAAAAATACAAAATAAATTAACAATACACGAACAAAACAAACAAGCTCAGTCACAGGGATAAATAAATAAATAATACACATACATATTATGGATGCTCAATATTGCAACATGGTGCCACCAGCTCCACAAGGTGCTTCTGTGCTTGTAAGGGACATTGTGCATGGGAACACACGCAAGGGGTCTATGAGAAACCAGACATGCAAGTCACCCATTGCCCCTAACCTCATCAAGGTAGGCTAGAAACAGGTCCCAAATAGAGTGAGTTGGTCCTCGGGAACCTACGTTTCTCCATCCGTATGACAAAGGTCATGTCCGTCAACCACAGTTGAAAAGAAGGTGAAGAGGGGGATTTCCATTCCTTCAGAATGAGTTTTTTGGCAACAGTTGTCCCCTGCATAAGAGACTGTTGCACAGCTGTAGGGAAGTTCAGAGAGGACTCAGAGTTCTGCCTCCGGCTGAAGGGTTATTTTGTAGCCTAAAAGTCCTTACACATCAAGAGCGATGCGAATATACGGCACGAAATTGCGATGCAAGTTTTGACCCACCTGTCAATCACAGCCACAGATCGGAAGCGAATTTCTGAAAAATCGACCGTGGTTCGAAAAAATAAACGCCGCAATAACGCTCGGCGAAACTTCGCCGTTGGTATGCACGGTTGCATTGACTGATATAGGTTCGGAAAATATTATTGACGTGCGAATTAATCGCACGAAAAAAAATGCTCCCGATGTGTAAGGACCTTTAGAGTACCAATCAAATATTTTGGCCCAGAATCCCGTTAGTGAGGGGCAGGAGCAGAAGGCATGAGATAGTGTGCCCTCTGAAACTTGACATAACACAGTGGCGAGACAGAAGGGAAGATCTTGTTTAATTTATGCTTGTAGTGAAGACGGTGAGTGACTTTAAATTGGATCAGCTGGTGTCTGCTATTAACTGAGCACAGTTGTATCACAGACAGACTCCTTTCCCACATAATGTCAGATAAATCAATACCTAGTTCCCCCTGCCACACCTCTCTAATCCTCTCAGTAGAGGCCATGATGCAGTTATCAAACAGACATACAAACCTAGAGATGAGATGCTTGGAGTGAGGAGGGCTCAGCAAAACATTAAAAAAGTATGTTCATTTGGGAGCGCTTCAAAGGTGCCAATCTTGGATCGAACATCATTTCTGATCTGCAGGGATCTGATTCACACAGCAGCCATTTTGAAGACTCTGGGTTGGAAACTCTACCTGGAAGAGGAAGTACAGTACAGCCAACCTAAGTGCTAAACGTTTGCATCATACAAACATTTAGCATTTTACAGATTCCCTACTGAAAAACATAGAAACAATGGATCTCAAGAAGTATGTTCACATTTTAAACATATTTAGCCCCTTAACACTAGCGACCAGAGTCTAGCCTGGGTAGCTAGTAGCGTAGGCCTACTAACTAGTAATCTACTAACTAAGATAGCTAAATAATTTCCCGAAATTCAAACAGTTGTTGTGACCGTTGTTCATGAGATTGCTAGCTACTGTAATTTTATAATTTTATAATAATAAAAAATGTTCGGTCCATTTGACCTCCTTCCTATGTGTTGAATATACAGTATATATGTAAATGCCAATCTTCCAGGTAGAGTCGCCCACCCCGACAGCTCAAAATGGCTGCCCTGTGAATAAGGCTAATTAGGCCTCTCACTAGGGTCAAACCAATATATTGTGTTGACATTAGCCTTTTCTCAAAAATCCAATATTTGCGAATCTATGTCATCGCTTTTATTATTAATATTTCATTTCAGATGGATGATAGTCCATTTGATCTGTGGGATTAGCTGGGTGGCAGTAACCTGCAGTGAAATATCATTTTCACCCTTCTCACCCTAACCTGACTCTCATGATGAAGTCACCCTCTGACAGACTCGGCTGTCTCAATAATATCCCCGGACAGGCCGATCCCCCCGCACTCTTATATTTTTGGATATGACATCATTGATAATTCATCCATCAACAGCACCTCTCATTTCCTCTCTGTCACCCACACATTCCTCACCTCTGCTCGCCCCCATCGCCTGTCTTCTCCGTCACCCTCTTCCTCTCGTCTTAGGTGCGGGGGTGATTTATATAGTTTGAGTTTTTTTTGAGTTTAACTTTATTGTCCCATAGGGAAATTTGTCTTAGGCATTTGTACAGCAGCAATAGAGCGTGACAAGCGTAACAGACAGTACAGTACAGCTGAGGACAAACAGCACGTAGACACGAGGACAACGTAGTCAGACATGATGCAGCCAGAGCTACGAGTTAACAACTCTACCTAACCACATATTGCACTTCAATGTTGCACTTCAATTATTACACAATCCCATAACCGCATTTCAAACCAATACCATCATAAAACCATGGTTCCTTAAACAAGAAAAACATTAAAACCACTGACTATAAAGGATAAAAAGTAAAAAGATAAAATGAATATAAAACTAACTAAGGCAAGATAAATATAAATATCACATGACCAGACAGGCTGCAGGGACAGCCAAGCTCAAGTGAGCTACCATGTATGCCACACCAAACACCATCAGAGATTTCTCGGATCATCCGGCTCTTTAAAGGAGGGTTCCAGAATCTCAGAGCTCTGTCCTCTCGCAAGCAGGAAACGTTAGTGGCAGAGGTTTCCTGGGTCGTCAGGCTCTTAATGGAGGGTTCCTGAGTAGCCGAGCTCTGACCTCACAGAGGACAGAGCTCTACCCCCTAGTGGGAGGACAGGCAGTTTATTTAATAAGGCTATAGATGTTGGGAGGAAGGAGCGCTTGTAGCGGTTACTCTTAAAGCTACAGGCTCTGAAGCTCTAGTGGGCCGGCGCGGTGTGTCGGGTCCATCGATGATTTTGTCAGGAAGCGGTATGGGACTATCTGATGTCCTCTCATCAGTGACCGACACCGACACCCAACATACAGACATCATCTGTTCTTCACGTCTACAGCAGAGACACTGCGGGCCTCCCCTCGGCCCTCGGACAAGCCTGGAAGCCCTTGTTTAGGTTCACTTCATTCCTAGATGCCTATGGGATCGTGATTATGTTATTTGATCCCATAGACAGACACTCAGTAATTGAGCCAGGATAGCCTGATATTGCCGTCAGTCCTGCCTCTTCCTCGATTTTGATTGGTCGGTTGAAAAAAGTGACAATGATGAGCAGCGCTCATTCTCTTCTTCTGAATTGTTTTCTACTTGAGGTGCCCAGAGAGCTCCGCCCCCAAAAACACTAAGAGGCACTTTACACGAGGACGCTTTCCTATGGTGACGGGGAATTAGTGCCTCCCTTTTAGACGGCGACGGCGAATTCGCGCTTAGGAAACGACACATTTTGAAACCACCTTCCAGAGTGGAATTCTTGGTGACGCTCCCTGCTGAGCGCTCCATGCAATCGCTTTGAGACGGCTCATTTCAGAAACTCTGACGTGCCTGCACACCCGGAAAAGTCACATGGCAGACGTGCTGTGTATTTCTGATACCGTTTTGACTAATCCTGGCTTCCTCTGACGTTAATAGATCAATAAAATGTTTTCCAGTTATTCCTAGGCTGCAAACTTGTTTTAACATGCAAATCGGAGTTGTTTCTGACGAGAATACAGTAACGTTAACGCTACGTTATGTCAGACTGTTCTCATCCAAAATAAAGAGAGTCCCGCACACTGTCCAAACTTGCAAAATTATAAATTTAATATTGTAACGTTTCGGTCTCAGACC
>NC_139642.1:11812214-11899714 GCF_964638095.1 Poromitra crassiceps
CTCTCTCCTCCACACTGACTCACTAGTTTAGTTTCTTCTCTTGGTGCAGCCACTCTCTCCTCCACACTGACTCACTAGTTTAGTTTCTTCTCTTGGTGCAGCAGCCACTCTCTCCTCCACACTGACTCACTAGTTTAGTTTCTTCTCTTGGTGCAGCAGCCACTCTCTCCTCCACACTGACTCACTAGTTTAGTTTCTTCTCTTGGTGCAGTCACTCTCTCCTCCACACTGACTCACTAGTTTAGTTTCTTCTCTTGGTGCAGCAGCCACTCTCTCCTCCACACTGACTCACTAGTTTAGTTTCTTCTCTTGGTGCAGCCACTCTCTCCTCCACACTGACTCACTAGTTTAGTTTCTTCTCTTGGTGCAGCCACTCTCTCCTCCACACTGACTCACTAGTTTAGTTTCTTCTCTTGGTGCAGCAGCCACTCTCTCCTCCACACTGACTCACTAGTTTAGTTTCTTCTCTTGGTGCAGCAGACACTCTCTCCTCCACACTGACTCACTAGTTTAGTCTCTTCTCTTGGTGCAGCAGCCACTCTCTCCTCCACACTGACTCACTAGTTTAGTTTCTTCTCTTGGTGCAGCAGCCACTCTTTCCTCCACACTGACTCACTAGTTTAGTTTCTTCTCTTGGTGCAGCCACTCTCTCCTCCACACTGACTCACTAGTTTAGTTTCTTCTCTTGGTGCAGCAGCCACTCTCTCCTCCACACTGACTCACTAGTTTAGTTTCTTCTCTTGGTGCAGCAGCCACTCTCTCCTCCACACTGACTCACTAGTTTAGTTTCTTCTCTTGGTGCAGCAGCCACTCTCTCCTCCACACTGACTCACTAGTTTAGTTTCTTCTCTTGGTGCAGCAGCCACTCTCTCCTCCACACTGACTCACTAGTTTAGTTTCTTCTCTTGGTGCAGCAGATACTCTCTCCTCCACACTGACTCACTAGTTTAGTTTCTTCTCTTGGTGCAGCCACTCTCTCCTCCACACTGACTCACTAGTTTAGTTTCTTCTCTTGGTGCAGCAGCCACTCTCTCTTCCACACTGACTCACTAGTTTAGTTTCTTCTCTTGGTGCAGCCACTCTCTCCTCCACACTGACTCTCTAGTTTAGTTTCTTCTCTTGGTGCAGCCACTCTCTCCTCCACACTGACTCACTAGTTTAGTTTCTTCTCTTGGTGCAGCAGCCACTCTCTCCTCCACACTGACTCACTAGTTTAGTTTCTTCTCTTGGTGCAGCCACTCTCTCCTCCACACTGACTCACTAGTTTAGTTTCTTCTCTTGGTGCAGCAGATACTCTCTCCTCCACACTGACTCACTAGTTTAGTTTCTTCTCTTGGTGCAGCCACTCTCTCCTCCACACTGACTCACTAGTTTAGTTTCTTCTCTTGGTGCAGCAGCCACTCTCTCCTCCACACTGACTCACTAGTTTAGTTTCTTCTCTTGGTGCAGCCACTCTCTCCTCCACACTGACTCACTAGTTTAGTTTCTTCTCTTGGTGCAGCCACTCTCTCCTCCACACTGACTCACTAGTTTAGTCTCTTCTCTTGGTGCAGCAGCCACTCTCTCCTCCACACTGACTCACTAGTTTAGTTTCTTCACTTGGTGCAGCAGCCACTCTCTCCTCCACACTGACTCACTAGTTTAGTTTCTTCACTTGGTGCAGCAGCCACTCTCTCCTCCACACTGACTCACTAGTTTAGTTTCTTCACTTGGTGCAGCAGCCACTCTCTCCTCCACACTGACTCACTAGTTTAGTTTCTTCTCTTGGTGCAGCCACTCTCTCCACACTGACTCACTAGTTTAGTTTCTTCTCTTGGTGCAGCCACTCTCTCCACACTGACTCACTAGTTTAGTTTCTTCTCTTGGTGCAGCAGCCACTCTCTCCTCCACACAGACTCACTAGTTTAGTTTCTTCTCTTGGTGCAGCCACTCTCTCCTCCACACTGACTCACTAGTTTAGTTTCTTCTCTTGGTGCAGCAGCCACTCTCTCCTCCACACTGACCCACTAGTTTAGTCTCTTCTCTTGGTGCAGCAGCCACTCTCTCCTCCACACTGACTCACTAGTTTAGTTTCTTCTCTTGGTGCAGCCACTCTCTCCTCCACACTGACTCACTAGTTTAGTTTCTTCTCTTGGTGCAGCAGCCACTCTCTCCTCCACACTGACTCACTAGTTTAGTTTCTTCTCTTGGTGCAGCCACTCTCTCCTCCACACTGACTCACTAGTTTAGTTTCTTCTCTTGGTGCAGCAGCCACTCTCTCCTCCACACTGACTCACTAGTTTAGTTTCTTCTCTTGGTGCAGCCACTCTCTCCTCCACACTGACTCACTAGTTTAGTTTCTTCTCTTGGTGCAGCAGCCACTCTCTCCTCCACACTGACTCACTAGTTTAGTTTCTTCTCTTGGTGCAGCCACTCTCTCCTCCACACTGACTCACTAGTTTAGTTTCTTCTCTTGGTGCAGCCACTCTCTCCTCCACACTGACTCACTAGTTTAGTCTCTTCTCTTGGTGCAGCAGCCACTCTCTCCTCCACACTGACTCACTAGTTTAGTTTCTTCACTTGGTGCAGCAGCCACTCTCTCCTCCACACTGACTCACTAGTTTAGTTTCTTCACTTGGTGCAGCAGCCACTCTCTCCTCCACACTGACTCACTAGTTTAGTTTCTTCACTTGGTGCAGCAGCCACTCTCTCCTCCACACTGACTCACTAGTTTAGTTTCTTCTCTTGGTGCAGCAGCCACTCTCTCCTCCACACTGACTCACTAGTTTAGTTTCTTCTCTTGGTGCAGCAGCCACTCTCTCCTCCACACTGACTCACTAGTTTAGTTTCTTCTCTTGGTGCAGCAGCCACTCTCTCCACACTGACTCACTAGTTTAGTTTCTTCTCTTGGTGCAGCCACTCTCTCCACACTGACTCACTAGTTTAGTTTCTTCTCTTGGTGCAGCAGCCACTCTCTCCTCCACACTGACTCACTAGTTTAGTCTCTTCTCTTGGTGCAGCAGCCACTCTCTCCTCCACACTGACTCACTAGTTTAGTTTCTTCTCTTGGTGCAGCCACTCTCTCCTCCACACTGACTCACTAGTTTAGTTTCTTCTCTTGGTGCAGCAGCCACTCTCTCCTCCACACTGACTCACTAGTTTAGTTTCTTCTCTTGGTGCAGCAGCCACTCTCTCCTCCACACTGACTCACTAGTTTAGTTTCTTCTCTTGGTGCAGCAGCCACTCTTTCCTCCACACTGACTCACTAGTTTAGTTTCTTCTCTTGGTGCAGCCACTCTCTCCTCCACACTGACTCACTAGTTTAGTTTCTTCTCTTGGTGCAGCCACTCTCTCCTCCACACTGACTCACTAGTTTAGTTTCTTCTCTTGGTGCAGCAGCCACTCTCTCCTCCACACTGACTCACTAGTTTAGTTTCTTCTCTTGGTGCAGCAGCCACTCTCTCCTCCACACTGACTCACTAGTTTAGTTTCTTCTCTTGGTGCAGCAGCCACTCTCTCCTCCACACTGACTCACTAGTTTAGTTTCTTCTCTTGGTGCAGCCACTCTCTCCTCCACACTGACTCACTAGTTTAGTCTCTTCTCTTGGTGCAGCAGCCACTCTCTTCTCCACACTGACTCACTAGTTTAGTTTCTTCTCTTGGTGCAGCCACTCTCTCCTCCACACTGACTCACTAGTTTAGTTTCTTCTCTTGGTGCAGCCACTCTCTCCTCCACACTGACTCGCTAGTTTAGTTTCTTCTCTTGGTGCAGCCACTCTCTCACTCAATGGAAGTTTAATGAGTCCTGTGTGGAAATTGGGTAATTTCTACCAGCAAATACTAATAGTCGAGAGTACAAACAAGTAGAACAAGGTCAAACAAACATATGCAACCAGTACTAGAACACGTTGAGTGGGAAATGTAAGTACGGACATATGAAAATATATGGATTACTGCATAAATATGAAATGAGCGGCTTTAGGCAGAGTAGAGCTGGAGTTATTAAAATAAAAAAGGAACAATTTTAGCAGCCAATGCAGCGACAGAAAAAGATCCCGCCCTGCTGTGTTGAGACTTTGGATAGCTGAATGAAGACACTGTGGGCTAAGCTCTTATAGCTGAATGAAGACACTGTGGGCTAAGCTCTTACTAAGTGTGGGATAATTGGAGTCAACAGATTCATTCCTGGTTTTCCAACCGACCGAGCCTCTTTTTCTATTTCGAGAAGGAACCCCGGTCGAATAATGTGTGTGGTTTTCCAGTGTTATTCGCCCTTTTCACCTCGGCCATTTTGTGTCTAAAAGGCAGGACGTAACACAGGTGCAACCAGAACATTAGCAAACACCTAAATGGATTTGAAGTTAGAAAACCCTCATGAATGTTTTACTTGTAGCACTTGTGTTACTGAAAAATGTCTTTTCAAAGCTTGTTTCTAACCCGTTGCTGCTCCCCCCTCCAGACCCACACCATCTTCTCCCTGCTGGGCCTGGACCACGCCTACGTCACCAGCATCGGACGCCTGATCGGAGTCGTTTCCCTGAAAGAGGTAAGAGACGTGCTGCTTAAAGGCCGGCTTTCCTGATTTTCAACCATATTTGTGTCATTACAATGTCAGTAGTTGGATTAGATAAGCAGCCTTTATTTCCCCTCACTCAACCCTCCTGGCTGATCTCCCTTATCTCTCACATATTTAGTACACCGCTCTGACGCGTTTTACGTCACGACCGCGTCAGAGCGGTGGACCACACTTGCGGAAGATGAGCAGCTTTAAACTACAAGTCTTGTCTGGGTGTGCCGCCATGGTCCCGCCTCTAGAGGTCCTCCACGCCCCTTCACAGCTCCTAAACCAAAACAAAAGGCAGCCATTTTTTTCCACCGCATAGCATAGGCTAGCTAACGTTAGCTCCCCTAGCTCCTTGCAAAGAACCATGGCCATATCTCGGGAACGGAAGCAGCTACAGACACGGGACTGACGCCGTTGGAAAGCTCGTCCAATTTTACATCTAGTAGAAGGTGCGTTGCAGTTACGAAATCAACGATGGGGGCGCTGAGCAATGTACCCTTTTTTACATGTCAGTTACAACATCAGTTATAACTCCTAGGAAAATGGCTTAAACTGTATGAAACTTTGTGTGTGAAGACATCTCCCGACATATATACTTCGGTTTAAAATTGGTGCAATTTGGAGCCAAAAAAAAAGGTAGCTATACTATTGTTAGCTATCCAAGAAAAATGCCTTCTTCTTCTTCTTCTTCTACTATTGTTTTATGGCGATGCCAAAGAACTTTTATGGAAAGAAATGACAGCTCCATATTGCCCCATTGCAACATCAGCGCCCAGCAGCCTCCGCCATTTTTTATTTTTGGAAGCGTGACAGCGCCAAAAGAACCTCGCACAGGCTCGCAGTGGTCAGCTGCGGTAGCGCGGGCCCCTATAATCAGCCTCTCTAAACAGTAACTCAACGGGAGAACACTCTAAATTTCGTGGATTCACATCTTTTCTGGGCGTACTGCAAATCTTGATTGAAGTGGTGTAGTGCAGGGATGTAAAACAACAATCATATTGTGGAAACTAAGCAAAATGTTTCGTTTTCTTTGTTTAGTTTTTTCAAGATAAATAGCTAATGAAAAGGACCCGAGGTTAAAAACACAGCAACGCACTTCTGACGAGTGGACGACAGCCGCAATTGCGCGACAACACAAACTGCAGGATTAACATCTTTTCCGGGCGTATTGCAAATCTTGGTCTATTCTATTTACTTAGCCTATACTATTTACTTATTTATTCAATGGCAGGATCAAAGCAGAAACATATAAACGTTCATTCTGAATTTCATTTATTAAATACCATAAATTCCGCACTATAAGCCGCACCGGAGTATAAGCCGCACCTGCAAAGTTGACTGTTTTTTACATATATAAGCCGCACCGGACTATAAGCCGCGGGTGTTTGGTTGTTTTTTTTTTTTTTTTTTTTTTTTTTTTATTGTGTTTTAATGTTTAATTACCATATGTAAGGGTTCATGCACAGAGGGGATTGTCGGGAAAGAGATGGCTGTTTGAGGAAGCTCCCATTTATTAACATTTCAACAAAATAACACAACACCACCTGTGTTGTTTTTTACAGTGCACACAGTGTCCGCGGTGTGGTGAAAAGAGGGCAAGAGAGGAAATTAAAACAGAAGTGGATTTATAGTTAGAAAGAGTGCTAAAAAAGAGAGATTTTTTTTTTTTTTTTTTTTTTTTTTTTGGAAAAAATCCATAGATAAGCCGCACCGTTATATAAGCCGCAGGGGCCAAAAAAGGCCAAAAAACGGGAAAAAAGCCGCGGCTTATAGTCCGGAATTTACGGTAAATACAGCACTTTGAAATCATGGGTTCAGATTGACTCATTCAATTTACTGATTTATTTATTTCTAAAGAAAACATTCGGCTGTCTGTAAAAAACTGACTGACAATGAAAACTGACAGAATCCAAATTTAACAAGAAGCTACTAACCTGTAAACAGTTTGCGCAAATGCGGCTGTCGTCCACTCCGTCAGAAGTGCGTTGCCGTGGTTTTAACCTCGGGTCCTTTGCATTTACTATTTATCTTGAAAAAACTAAAAGAAAAAAACGAAAAATTTTGCTTAGTTTCCACAATATGGTTGTTGTTTTACATCCCTGCACTACACCACTTCAATCAAGATTTGCAGTACGCCCAGAAAAGATGTGAATCCACGAAATTTAGAGTGTTCTCCCGTTGAGTTACTGTTTAGAGAGGCTGATTATAGGGGCCCGCGCTACTGCAGCTGACCACTGCGAGGCGCATTCTGTTTCCAAAAATGGCCGGAGTGTCGTCTCTTTCCTTCCATGCTCTTTGGCGATGCCTTCTTCTTCTTCTTCTTCTTTGAGTTTTATGGCGGTTGGCAAACATATATATGTGCATTACCGCCACCTACTGGAGTTTGATATCAGCCAAATGCCTGAGGGGTGGGCGTGAACTTAGAAAACCACGAGCCCAGTGCATTGTGGGAAGTGGAGGATTTCTGCACCTCGCACCCGCCCCTCCCCCCCACCCACCCCACCCCACAGAGTGTATTTTCTTTGATTTATCAGGCTATGAACAACCGATTCGAAAAATTTAAACGGATTCCAACTCCATAGGTGCCTTACATTTAATAAATCTTCATATTCACCATGGTAAAGCCATCCTTTAAAGGAACAGCTCACCCTAAAATCCAAATTACATATTTTCCTTTTTTACATGTAGTGCTATTTATCCATCTACATCGTTTTGTGTTAGTTGCCTGAGTTTTGGAGATATCGGCCCTAGAGATGTCTGCCTTCCCTCCAATACAATGGAACTGGATGGCACTCGGCTTGGGGTGCTCAAAATGGCAAAAATATACATCTGAAAAACTCAACAGCAATGTCTCTTTCCAGAAAGAATGACCCGGTTACTCAAGATAATCTACAGACCTAGTTATGAGCAGCTTCATGTAGGAACTATTTTCTTTCAACTCAACTAAACTACTCCCACAGCTGCTAACTAGCTGCAATTTCATGTAGCAATTAGCTAGCAGCTAGTGGGTGTATTTCGGTCTAACAAGGTTTGTGGATTATCTTGAATAACCAGGTCATGATGTCTGGAAAGAGACATTGCTGTTGAGTTTTTCAAATGTATGTTTTTCCTCATTTAACAGTGCTTGTCCCTCATCTAGCAAAGCCTTCTGCAGGCTCACCAGAATGAGTTTTGAAATGGAGGGACAATAAAATGTCCCCCCTCCGACATGATTGCAAGTTCTTGGTAAACAACACAATAGAGAGCCGCAGGGATGACGTATTTTTGTAGGCAGAATGCGGAAGTCCCGAACTTCCTGGTTCTTCACTGTTTCTGTCTATGGGATTTTTGAATGGGTTTTTGCCGCGATGCTTCAAATAAGGTCTCTGGGCAACGCAAGATTAATCAAACGCGAACCAGAGTTCCGTCGGATAATCTTCACACATGAGGACCACTTTCATGAGTCTTGTAGCGTAAATGCGAGCCCTAGAAGTAAAATGCTCGAGCTAAGCTAATCCAGAACTACACACTGTCGCATAGGCTTCCACGTCACGTCAGCGCTCAACCTGGATTGTTGTTGATGTGTGCACTGATTACCCCGGGCTGAACCAGGTGAGGGAAAGAGAATTTCCGTGTTCGTCCTTTGAAGTGGTGACGTTATTGACGTATATATCCCCATCGACTCAACAGTGTAGTCTCATTTAGCCGTTTGCTAGCTAGCCGTCCTTTTAACAGCACGTAAAAGCTTCAAAACTCGTAAAAGTGGTCCTCGTGTGTGAAGATGATATTACTAAACACTGGTTCGCGTTTGATTAAGCCAGCGTTGCCCAGAGAGATTATTAGAAGCATCGCGCCATAAACCCATTCAAAACTCCCATAGGCGAAAACTGTGAAGAACCAGGGCTGTTAGCATCGATGATTTCCGGACTCGTTACTGCGGCTCTCTATAGACCCTTCTCACGGGGGCCATTTTGTGTCGAAAAGGCAGAATAAACACAGGTGCAAGCAAAACACTAATGAGGGTTTCCAAATTCATTCAATCATGGAAGTTGGAAACCCTCATTAGTGTTTTGCTTGCACCTGTGTTTACCCTGCCTTTTCGACACAAAATGGCCCCGATGAGAAGGGTCTATTGCGTCATTATGTAATGGACATGAGTGCACCACAAGCCACCTAGTGTTTCGGAGGTGTACTGCAGCCGACACGCCGAGTTACGTTAGAGTATGTACAAGTCTCGCTGTTGCCGCTAGTCGGCGGCAAGGCTCCGAGTCGAGGCTGCACAGAACAGAACCCTGTCAGCGCCTTTACAAATACCACTCGGAGCCTGGTGCCAATTTGTCAGGAACAAAGACTCCGCTGCCATTCTTCACACTGCCACACACACACACACACACACACGCACGCACGCACGCACACACACACACACACACACACACAGCATATTCATGGCTTTCATAACCATGAACATCACTGTCAACATCATGAGCGCTGCTGTTGCCATCCTGCACGCACACACACACACACACACACACACACACATGCACACACAGACACACGCACACACTCGCACACACGCACACACACAACACGCGCACACACACACACTCACACAACACACACTTCACTCAGTGAGTGATTTCTGCTCCCTCTGCCTGTTATTTTGTGTGACAGACAGAGAGACAAAGGACGCTTAATGTTGCTGTCTCTGTCTCCTGTCTCTATCCATTCTCCCTCTCCCCTCCTCCCTCCTCCCTCCTCCTCTCCTCCCCTCCTCCTCTCCTCCCTCCCCCCTCCTCCCTCCTCCCCCCTCCTCCTCCCCTCCTCCCTCCTCCTCCCCTCCTCCCTCCTCCCTCCTCCTCCCCTCCTCCCCTCCTCCCCTCCTCCCCTCCTCCCTCCTCCCTCCTCCTCCCCTCCTCCCTCCTCCCTCCTCCTCCCCTCCTCCCCTCCTCCCCTCCTCCCTCCTCCTCCCTCCTCCCCTCCTCCCTCCTCCCCCCTCCTCCCTCCTCCTCCCTCCTCCTCCCTCCTCCCCTCGCTCTCTCTTTGTGAATGGTCCAGGAAGCTGTAGAGGATTGTTGCTAAGTGCAGCGTCGCTCGCCCACCTGACATTTAGGTTATTTTTGTTCGGCACTCCGCGAGCAGACAAAACCTTCCCCAGTCTGCCTGTCTGTCACACAGCTTCATAGCAACAGTCTGCCTGTCTGTCACACAGCTTCATAGCAACAGTCTGCCTGTCTGTCACACAGCTTCATAGCAACAGTCTGCCTGTCTGTCACACAGCTTCATAGCAACAGTCTGCCTGTCTGTCACACAGCTTCATAGCAACAGTCTGCCTGTCTGTCACACAGCTTCATAGCAACAGTCTGCCTGTCTGTCACACAGCTTCATAGCAACAGTCTGTCTGTCTGTCACACAGCTTCATAGCAACAGTCTGTCTGTCTGTCACACAGCTTCATAGCAACAGTCTGCCTGTCTGTCACACAGCTTCATAGCAACAGTCTGCCTGTCTGTCACACAGCTTCATAGCAACAGTCTGCCTGTCTGTCACACAGCTTCATAGCAACAGTCTGCCTGTCTGTCACACAGCTTCATAGCAACAGTCTGCCTGTCTGTCACACAGCTTCATAGCAACAGTCTGCCTGTCTGTCACACAGCTTCATAGCAACAGTCTGCCTGTCTGTCACACAGCTTCATAGCAACAGTCTGCCTGTCTGTCACACAGCTTCATAGCAACAGTCTGCCTGTCTGTCACACAGCTTCATAGCAACAGTCTGCCTGTCTGTCACACAGCTTCATAGCAACAGTCTGCCTGTCTGTCACACAGCTTCATAGCAACAGTCTGCCTGTCTGTCACACAGCTTCATAGCAACAGTCTGTCTGTCTGTCTGTCTGTCTGTCACACAGCTTCATAGCAACAGTCTGCCTGTCTGTCACACAGCTTCATAGCAACAGTCTGCCTGTCTGTCACACAGCTTCATAGCAACAGTCTGCCTGTCTGTCACACAGCTTCATAGCAACAGTCTGCTTGTCTGTCACACAGCTTCATAGCAACAGTCTGCCTGTCTGTCACACAGCTTCATAGCAACAGTCTGCCTGTCTGTCACACAGCTTCATAGCAACAGTCTGCCTGTCTGTCACACAGCTTCATAGCAACAGTCTGTCTGTCTGTCACACAGCTTCATAGCAACAGTCTGCCTGTCTGTCACACAGCTTCATAGCAACAGTCTGCCTGTCTGTCACACAGCTTCATAGCAACAGTCTGCCTGTCTGTCACACAGCTTCATAGCAACAGTCTGCCTGTCTGTCACACAGCTTCATAGCAACAGTCTGCCTGTCTGTCACACAGCTTCATAGCAACAGTCTGCCTGTCTGTCACACAGCTTCATAGCAACAGTCTGCCTGTCTGTCACACAGCTTCATAGCAACAGTCTGCCTGTCTGTCACACAGCTTCATAGCAACAGTCTGCCTGTCTGTCACACAGCTTCATAGCAACAGTCTGTCTGTCTGTCTGTCTGTCTGTCACACAGCTTCATAGCAACAGTCTGCCTGTCTGTCACACAGCTTCATAGCAACAGTCTGCCTGTCTGTCACACAGCTTCATAGCAACAGTCTGCCTGTCTGTCACACAGCTTCATAGCAACAGTCTGCTTGTCTGTCACACAGCTTCATAGCAACAGTCTGCCTGTCTGTCACACAGCTTCATAGCAACAGTCTGCCTGTCTGTCACACAGCTTCATAGCAACAGTCTGCCTGTCTGTCACACAGCTTCATAGCAACAGTCTGTCTGTCTGTCACACAGCTTCATAGCAACAGTCTGCCTGTCTGTCACACAGCTTCATAGCAACAGTCTGCCTGTCTGTCACACAGCTTCATAGCAACAGTCTGCCTGTCTGTCACACAGCTTCATAGCAACAGTCTGCCTGTCTGTCACACAGCTTCATAGCAACAGTCTGCCTGTCTGTCACACAGCTTCATAGCAACAGTCTGCCTGTCTGTCACACAGCTTCATAGCAACAGTCTGCCTGTCTGTCACACAGCTTCATAGCAACAGTCTGCCTGTCTGTCACACAGCTTCATAGCAACAGTCTGCCTGTCTGTCACACAGCTTCATAGCAACAGTCTGCCTGTCTGTCACACAGCTTCATAGCAACAGTCTGCCTGTCTGTCACACAGCTTCATAGCAACAGTCTGCCTGTCTGTCACACAGCTTCATAGCAACAGTCTGCCTGTCTGTCACACAGCTTCATAGTAACAGTCTGCCTGTCTGTCACACAGCTTCATAGCAACAGTCTGCCTGTCTGTCACACAGCTTCATAGCAACAGTCTGCCTGTCTGTCACACAGCTTCATAGTAACAGTCTGCCTGTCTGTCACACAGCTTCATAGTAACAGTCTGCCTGTCTGTCACACAGCTTCATAGCAACAGTCTGCCTGTCTGTCACACAGCTTCATAGCAACAGTCTGCCTGTCTGTCACACAGCTTCATAGCAACAGTCTGCCTGTCTGTCACACAGCTTCATAGTAACAGTCTGCCTGTCTGTCACACAGCTTCATAGTAACAGTCTGCCTGTCTGTCACACAGCTTCATAGTAACAGTCTGCCTGTCTGTCACACAGCTTCATAGCAACAGTCTGCCTGTCTGTCACACAGCTTCATAGCAACAGTCTGCCTGTCTGTCACACAGCTTCATAGCAACAGTCTGCCTGTCTGTCACACAGCTTCATAGCAACAGTCTGCCTGTCTGTCACACAGCTTCATAGCAACAGTCTGCCTGTCTGTCACACAGCTTCATAGTAACAGTCTGCCTGTCTGTCACACAGCTTCATAGCAACAGTCTGCCTGTCTGTCACACAGCTTCATAGCAACAGTCTGCCTGTCTGTCACACAGCTTCATAGTAACAGTCTGCCTGTCTGTCACACAGCTTCATAGTAACAGTCTGCCTGTCTGTCACACAGCTTCATAGCAACAGTCTGCCTGTCTGTCACACAGCTTCATAGCAACAGTCTGCCTGTCTGTCACACAGCTTCATAGCAACAGTCTGCCTGTCTGTCACACAGCTTCATAGTAACAGTCTGCCTGTCTGTCACACAGCTTCATAGTAACAGTCTGCCTGTCTGTCACACAGCTTCATAGTAACAGTCTGCCTGTCTGTCACACAGCTTCATAGTAACAGTCTGCCTGTCTGTCACACAGCTTCATAGCAACAGTCTGCCTGTCTGTCACACAGCTTCATAGTAACAGTCTGCCCCTCCGGCAGACTGTTACTATGTTTTTATGAGATTGGATGATTATTTTCTTTAGAAAGCAGATCAAAGTGTTGGATCCTGAGTTCTCCATCTTTGTGCTGTACAGTACAAGCAGGGCACACATTTGATCTTGTTTTAATTTGTGTTAATTGTGATATACGCTGTAATCAGGGCATCCTTGAAAAAGCGAGCATGCTCTCAATGGTCCTCCCTGGATAAATAAACGTTAGATTTGCGGGTTTTTACAGTATGTGCGCGTGTGCCAGAAGCTTCACAAAAACCAGTCTAGATGCAGCTATGGGAAGGGGGGGGGAACAAAAGAGAATCCTAATTGCTACATAAAAGTCCCACATATGAATGCAAAGTGGTGTCTAACCTGCACCATGCTCTTTAAGTAATACTGCACATTGGTTCCCCACTTACCTCGCCACCCACTCAACAACTATTAGTTGTTGTTTTGTACAGACAAGGCCACACAGAATACAAAAGGTCAATATACTCTAAATGTATGAATTGTAAAACGGTGTCAGCATAGTTCTGTCCACCTTAAAACTTCCACATTTCCGTCAGAAGTAGAGACATTGTTGAGCCTTTTCAAACTTTGAATTGGTGTTAGCCGTTCCATGTCACTTTGCTATCAATAATAGGTACTTGTACTCCTGTAGCCTTTCCATGATAATTACAGCAGGGGACAGAAAGAGGTTTCTTCTGAAATCAATGGTCATTTCTTTATGACAAACATGACAATCTTGGCCCGGCGAAACAGAAAACTCAATAACAGAGAGAGGATTAAATAGACTCTGGAGAATCACAACAAACTTTTTCTGCTCCAACGTTTTTAGGAGATTGGATTATTTTTTTCTTTAGAAAGCAGATCAAAGTGTTGGATCCTGAGTTCTCCATCTTTGTGCTGTACAGTACAAGCAGGGCACATATTTGATCTTGTTTTAATGTGTTTTAATTGTGATATAGGCTGTAATCAGGAGAGAGCATGCTCTCAATGGTCCTCCCTGGATAAATAAGTGTCAAATTAAATTAAATTCAAAAACCTGCACCTTACCTCGTATCGCGGACTTACAGCAGTCCCACTTTCTTCAGCTGCATCACTTCAACAATGCATTGTGATGAATCTGATTACACGTGGTTATCAATTTTCATTTATTTTTTGGTCCAACTCTGATCCATGAAAACCTCCCGGCGATGTATTTCATTAATGTAATTCAGGCCAAAAACAACATGGCGATTCACTCATTTGAAATGAATGAACTTCCATCAGAGAGCAACACCTTCACCACATGAAGCATGATCCTGGCCTTAGAACAAATCACAGATCTGGCCTCATCCATACGAGATATTGGCAGAGAGCTGGGAAAGGATTGGATCTAATTTGTTGTTTGACATTTGACCTTTTCCCACAGCAATGTGTGGCTCAAGATTGAACCTTAACTGAATCTTAACTACAAATAAAATCACATCAGAAGTTGTGAAGTTTCAGACGGTGTCAATCATCATCTTCTCCTCCTATTCAGAAATAACTAGGCCACCCTCTTACTCTTTGTATTCTCATGACAATATCTGAGGAAAAACCTTTGTTTTGTTTGTGTTTTGGATACTGTTCAAAATAAATTGCTTATCTGCCAAAAGGTTTTGGACTTTTTGGTCACAGTTCACAGCCCGGTGTGACACGGATCAGAGCTGATAATTGCACTTTTGCAGTGAGCTTTGAAATTGATTTCATCTCACTGTAGCTTGCAAAAGCACAAATGTCTTGTCAGACTGTGCAGAATCTGTGTGTTGTATTGCGGCACCAGTCCAATACGTATATATCAAACACAATGAGCAGAGAGTTTCTGATTACTCAAAATCCTCCTCTCTCTCCTGCCCGCTATCTCCCTCCTTCCAAAGAAGGTCATTTATTTTCTGTTTGGCGAGGCCAAGTCAGCTATTTGGCTGATAAGTGGGAATTGTCTCTTCCCTCAATAGGGTGGAGAACACATCATATTTTCCCTTGTATGAATGTTTAGGGGATGCAGAATGCAATATGTGTACTGTGGGAGGAGCATATACTGTACATGTTATATGGAAATACTTGTTTTATATACTTTTGTTGCTTCTATGTGTGCATGTGGGTTGCTGCTTCTGAAGCTGCTGAGTTTAATAAGCTTCTCGTTATTTCTTTTTTATGATCTTCTTTCGATGAGTGTTGTGTTCATTAAAGACCATCAAAAGTCTAAGTCTCTTTTTTTCCAATGACACTGCCCTCTGATCCTGACCATCCCTAGGGCTCGGCAATATGGAGCAAAAATCATATCTGGGTATTTTTGAATAAAAGCATCTACCAAGTAGCATAATCGTTAATGTTCCGCAAAAACCCTGTATCTCCAAAATAAAACTTTAGAGGAACTAACAAAAACAACCACGATTTTAGCTTGATCACAACGCATTTTGAGTTTTCCTAAATGGGTAGGATCTGGCCTCTCAATCTGATTGGGTTGGAGAATGTTCTCAACCGACAACAGCGATATTCTGTCTAAAGTTTAAACCTATCCAAATGTTTCCAAGATGAGACAATTCGAGAAGAGCTACTGCAGGATTATTCAAACAACCTGTTAACTGGAGGCCAACATTGCTGCTCATAGTTCCTTTCTATCCAAATATTCCTTCCTAACTCGCTGCTCTTCCTCCTTCCAGCTTCGCAAGGCCATCGAGGGCTCGGTGACGGTGAAGGGCGTGAAGGTGCGCCCCCCTCTGGCCAGCTTCCGGGACAGCGGCACCAGCAGCAGCGAGAACGAGGCCACCGAGCTCCACAAGCTGTGGGACCGCCACAAGAGCTTGTCGCTGCCCCGCGTGCACGTCACCTCCGACTCCGACGAGAAGTCCCAGTGAGGAGGGGGGGGGAGGGGGAGAGGAGGAGGAGGAGCCCTGCAAAAGCCACAAACATGCAAAAATCCTCAGGGATTGGATCGATATTTAATTCTGGGGGGGGGGGGGGTTCCTTCTACTTCCTCTTCCAGCCTCCTCGGAATACCTCTCTCTCCCTTACCCCTCGACTCCCATCCCTCTCTCTTCCCACCCTCCTTGCTTTACGAACTACCAGGTGTCTTCTCCAGGAGCCTTGCACTGACCAAGCCAGAAACTCCGCGGGAGGATTGGAAACACACACTTGACCTGTGCCCTGCTCTCCACTTGACGTTGGGGGTGAACGTGGTTGTGGATGGGTGCCAAACTAAAAGAGTTTAACTGGGGGGGGGGGGGGACTGGGAATGGGTTAAATCTTAAAAAAGGGACGTAACTTAGTTTTTAATCATCACACTTTGTTTAGCTCGTCTATCTTGGTTTGTTCAAAGTTGTTTCACGATCAAAGTGTGAATCGACGGGACCTGCAAAAGTTTCCTTTTTAACCAGTCTTCCATTTGCGAAATTCAGCGGTGGCAAGAAGCACGAATGATGCCTGCGTGTGCTGTGAGTGTATGAACGGACAGAATGTGTGCGTGTGTGTGCATGTACTCTGACGAGGGCGATAGCAAAACCACTATTTCTTTGTAAGATTGCTTTTTTATTGCCTTTTTTGAACATATTTCAGTCTTAACATTTCAGCGCTGTGTGATTATTATACTGTATTGCCATCTGATCAGGTGACCCCGGGTGGAACTGGAACGCTGATCAGGTGACCCTGGGTGAAACTGGAACGTGGCACGGTGCCATTTCTTTGTCAAATACTATATGTCATGTTTCGTCCCATTGACAAGCATTGGACTCAGACGGGGACGGTCGCCTTTTTCTGTATTTTCTCGTATTTGCTTCAATTCACTCCCACTCTTCCTCTTCCTCTCTGTTGATCCTTTTCTTCTCATCTCTGCACTGCTAATCTCTGGTCGAGCTGAGAGAATAGTCTATAGAGGTCTATAGAATAGTCTATGCAGGTGGACATGCCTCTCTATAGGGGCGAACAAGAGAGAATAGTCTATGCAAGTGGACATGCCTCTCTATAGGGGCGAACAAGACCCTTTCATAGCTGCAGCCTGACAGCACAAAGAACTCAAGCGGCCACGCAAACAAGCCTCTCCTTCCATGCTAAATATAGCTCTTAATACCCGTTAGAGAGAAGGTAAGGGCGGGGGAGGGAGGGAGGGAACGGTCAAAGGGCCGACCCAAAAGAATGAAGACGTCATTATACCTAACCGGCCGCTCTAGGCATTTTCATCAATGTGTCTGATTGGCTAACCGCTATTATTACAGCGTTAGGGGCGCGGCGCAGCGCTCGCTGACGATATCCAATTGCCCGAATGACCTGATGAAGCCTAGCCTAGCCCAGCGAGACTGACCAATGGGAAAACACTAAGAGCAAATCCATAACTGACCAGACAGAGGTCTAGGCTTGACCATTAAGATACACACTGCAAAATCCATCCACGTTGCAAGTTCAAATCATAACTCCAGCTACCATTCATTCAGTGCTCCTTAGATCAGTGTCTCCCAACCAGGGAGCAGCTTGCAGGGGGCACTTGGAACGATCGGGGATTACAATTTATTTCCAAAATGGAGGGAAAAAAAATATATATATATACAAGTCATTTCAGTTCACGCATGTCAAAATTGTGCACAAATCAACTAGCTACAGTAGCAACCGTGGACAAAATGGCTCAAACGTCCAGTTGCCAGCTTTTGGATTCAGGTTTACGGGAGCCCGGTGACAAAAGGAAAAAAAGGCCAAGCCCAAACACCGGCAGTTGAGTCACAAATATATCTTGTATGGATTTAGGCCACTCGTACATCCGCTGATCCACCGCAGCCACACCGTTTCCTTTGTGCCGCAAAGGCTTAGATGGTCAAACGGAGGGTTTGGAGCCATTAGTGATTTAATGTCAGAATGGCTTCTGATTCAGCAAATATTCTGACATGACAGATGTGGTGTAAAAGCAAAGCACTGTGTATTTAATCATTCACAATGTCTGACATAATGCTCCAGGCTCGTCCTGCTTATCGACAGAAAGCCATTGATTGGTTTTCCCTCTCTTCCGCCCCACCATTTCTTTCCTTCTTCCTCGCTACTGATGTGGGCTACTGACTGACTGATGTGGGCTACTGACTGACTGACTGATGTGGGCTACTGACTGACTGATGTGGGCTACTGACTGACTGATGTGGGCTACTGACTGACTGATGTGGGCGACTGACTGACTGACTGATGTGGGCTACTGACTGACTGACTGATGTGGGCTACTGACTGACTGACTGATGTGGGCTACTGACTGACTGATGTGGGCTACTGACTGACTGACTGATGTAGGCTACTGACTGACTGATGTGGGCTACTGACTGACTGACTGATGTGGGCTACTAACTGACTGATGTGGGCTACTAACTGACTGATGTGGGCTACTGACTGACTGATGTGGGCTACTAACTGACTGATGTGGGCTACTGACTGACTGATGTGGGCTACTGACTGACTGATGTGGGCTACTAACTGACTGATGTGGGCTACTGACTGACTGATGTGGGCTACTGACTGACTGATGTGGGCTACTGACTGACTGATGTGGGCTACTAACTGACTGATGTGGGCTACTGACAGACTGATGTGGGCTACTGACAGACTGATGTGGGCTACTGACAAACTGATGTGGGCTACTGACTGACTGATGTGGGCTACTGACAGACTGAAACACTTCTTTCAAGACACACTCCTTTTTGTTGTTGTTTTTGACCACGCCAGGATGTCTACTAACGCTCAGAGAATTGCTCTACTGTTCGGATGCCTTAAATACGCACCCATGCAAACGTCATACGTGCGTAAAACAGCATGGCTTTGCATGATGGAGTGCATGTGACTTTGAAAGTTGCAATTTATTTAAATATATAATCCAAATTTATGACCAAAAACGCAACGTTTGATGAAAAATGATATGGGAAGAGTGAATGACAATGCGTATTATGTTCTGACAGTGTCATGTGCCTGTGTGTTCGACATGTTATATAAATGTTTTTTAGCCTCTTATTTTGTATCTTTAGTGTCGGATTAAGATTCCACTTTGATTGGCATGTCCCACTTATCCAATGAGCTTTAATCATTGCCTAATTTTGAAAACGGGGGGCGGGGTTTCTGGGTTTGCGAACATAGACATGCAGATTAATATATTTAACATTATGGCTGTAATATAAGATCATAATTTAATATCTAACTGATCCTACATTGTCGACTGCTCTTTTTTGAAAGACATTTTTGGGGCCGGTGTATGAATGTGTTATATTGGTGTTTTTCCCAATGTTTGATTTTGTTTTTTCATGTTGTCCTTTATGTTTTGATCCTTTACGGTGACACTGAAACATCTCTACTACAGTATGTTTCTATTTCATTTATACAGTGCAACTAACACTAACTGAGTGAAGGCTGGCAATGGCTACCTGATGTAAAAAATAATCATGATATGGGCCCTTTTTTCCTTCTTCCTTTGTTGTTGTTGTTTTTGTAATGTTGAAGCAGCCATCATGTGGTCTGGTTGTCACATGTTCATTCCACAAGTGCCTGCATCCACTCCTCTTCTTTATTACTGGGATTAAGCAATCGCCACCCAAGTCTTTGGATTGACTTTCTAGTCATGCACATGTGCAGGTAGACAAGTCTTTGGATTGACTTTCTAGTCATGCACATGTGCAGGTAGACAAGTCTTTGGATTGACTTTCTAGTCGTGCACATGTACAGGTAGACAAGTCTTTGGATTGACTTTCTAGTCGTGCACATGTGCAGGTAGACAAGTCTTTGGATTGACTTTCTAGTCATGCACATGTGCAGGTAGACAAGTCTTTGGATTGACTTTCTAGTCGTGCACATGTACAGGTAGACAAGTCTTTGGATTGACTTTCTAGTCGTGCACATGTGCAGGTAGACAAGTCTTTGGATTGACTTTCTAGTCGTGCACATGTGCAGGTAGACAAGTCTTTGGATTGACTTTCTAGTCGCGCACATGTGCAGGTAGACAAGTCTTTGGACTGGCTTTCTAGTCGTCCACATGTTCTGGTAGACAAGTCTTTGGACTGGCTTTCTAGTCGTACACATGTGCAGGTAGACAAGTCTTTGGATTGACTTTCTAGTCATGCACATGTGCAGGTAGACAAGTCTTTGGATTGACTTTCTAGTCGTGCACATGTGCAGGTAGACAAGTCTTTGGACTGGCTTTCTAGTCATGCACATGTGCAGGTAGACAAGTCTTTGGACTGGCTTTCTAGTCGTGCACATGTGCAGGTAGACAAGTCTTTGGACTGGCTTTCTAGTCATGCACATGTGCAGGTAGACAAGTCTTTGGACTGGCTTTCTAGTCGTACACGTGCATGAAGACAAGGCACTTTTAAAACACACACACACACAGGGTGGATGACGTGTTGCGGCAAATAACTTAAGAACCGAAGGCAAATACAGGTTGTTCCATTGCAACATCCGCGCACAGCAAATCAGCCATTTTTGCCTGAAGGAGACTACCTCTGATTGGCTATCGTGGTTCTCTGCTGTTGTCACATTTTGGCGCAAGGAAGCATTCTTTTTTCTGTCTTTCTTTTATCTTTCAGGCCAAAATGACGGCAGCACTGTTGTCAAAAAGGCAACAGAGCTTTGTCTCTTGCCTTCAATTGGTCTTTGGTTGCGGTGTGCAATTATCACCATGGCAACCTGTTGTCGTCAGCCCCATCCCCCCAGCTGCTAGCCCAAGGGCCCGTCTGATCTGGTTCTGTTCATTTGTTTTTGCTCTTCATCGATTTTCATTATTCTGCCTTCCAGCCAGAACCTCTCTTCCTCACCGGCCACATTTCAGCCTTTCTCATCTTATTTGCTAGCAGACAGATATAGACCAAGACAGGTGCATATTTATTCGTCTGTAGTCAACGAAGTAGAAGTTGTGATTTTTCTTGTTTATTTTCATTTTTGTCTTATTTTATGAATGATTTATCTGTAGGTAATCAATTTGTGCAATAATGATTGTTCATCTCACTTTGTTAACCCAGTTTTAATTGATGACTTGACATGAAAGCGAGATAACCTTATTTTTGTAAAGAAACCTGAAAAGTGTAAAAAGATGTACTGTATGTATACGAGGAGAACCGACGCGCACACAGGAGCTCATGTGTGATGAAGACGGACTGTTTGTACGATGGCATTTGTATAATGTATAAGTGAGGGGGGGGGAGGTTTCCCAAGCGCCTCGGTGAAAGCGCTTGGCTGTTGTCTTTGTCGTCACCTCCACAGGAGAATCAGGCCGTCGCATGAAGCAACAAAATCCACATGAAGACACTATTTTGCACTTTTCGCTCTTCATCAGCAAGAGCCTCACTCCGGCTTTGGGAAACCTGCCCCCCGCTCACTTAAAAGCCTCTTTTGTGGATCCTGCTGCTTGGTCTGTAGCTGGCGCTCTTCTAGAAGTCTCCTTAAGCACTGATGCAGAGTCAGGTTTGTGCTTGGCCTGTAGCTGGCGCTCTTCTAGAAGTCTCCTTAAGCACTGATGCAGAGTCAGGTTTGTGCTTGGCCTGTAGCTGGCGCTCTTCTAGAAGTCTCCTTAAGCACTGATGCAGAGTCAGGTTTGTCACGTCCCCTCTGCCCTATAACCTACAATGTGAGGGGCCTTGATAAGACCTGATCCACGCGTCAGTTGTTGAGGTTCATCTTTTATCCACTCTTTAGGGACTATATACATTGTACATACGGTAGGCCCACCGTGAGGGCCATACGAGACGGAACTGAACAAAATCCAGAGCTATTTTTCGCACACAAATGAATAAAACAATGTTTTGTATATCAGGGATGAATAAAGGAGATTTTAACAAATGAGTACAAATGGAAGAGGGTTTGTTTATCACAATTTTGTGGATTCTGTTTCTGAATCACTTGTTTCAGAATCTTTTTTTGGGGAACCCCTGGGTGGGCAAGCTACCATAAAGCTGAATGGCCACACCACTGTGCCATGGGCTTAAAGGTTTGCACGTGTTCATATAGACTGAAGGAAATATCTCCCCTGCCCCCTCTGTTATTCTGCAGCTGTCTCTCCTGTCCTCTTCCTGTCTGTCCTCTGCCTGTCTGTCCTCTGCCTGTCCTCTTCCTGTCTGTCCTCTGCACCTCCTACAGTAACAGCTGGGAAGCAGCAGGAGCGTGATGTTTTCTTCCTCTGATGCTCCCAGTGGGGAGGAGGCGCACGCAGCAACGCCACAGCTACATTCACATGAGTTCATTTGAGTAGAACAAAATGCTTTAGAACAGTGATTCTAAACCTTTTCCATATCAGTCAAGTCAAATTTATTTATATAGCACCTTTCATACACAAAGGCAATTCAAGGTGCTTTACAAAAAAATAATCGAAAAAACAAGCAGCAAAGCAATGCATATATAAAAAACACAGCCGACAGTTTTAGTTAGAATATATACTCAAATTAACAAACATGAAACATTATTTCTGTTTTAAATAAGTTACAAGGCATTCTTCAGTATTATTATTACATGTACAGTCCATTTGTTGGAAATGTACAGGAAAAAAAATTAAAAATTACAGGCCGAATACAGGTTTATTCTGCCGGGCTGGAGAGAGGCAGTAGTTTAGTAGCAGTTAAAGGCAAGAGTAAACATAAAGGTCTTTAGCTTGGATTTAAAAATAGGCAGAGTAGGGGCAGATCTAATGTGTTCAGGGAGTTTGTTCCAGTTATGAGAGGCATAGTGGGAGAACGCGGCTTCACCATGTTTTGATTTGGTCCTCGGGACAATTAGTAGACCAGTGCCTGAAGATCTCAGGGATCTGGATGGTTCATAGTGTAGAAGCATTTCAGAGATGTAGTGTGGGCCTGACCCGTTGAGAGATTTGTAAACTATTAGCAGAATTTTAAAGTCTATTCTAAGATTTACTGGCAGCCAATGCAGGGATTTGAGAACTGGTGTAATGTGTTCAGCTTTCTTGGTTCTTGTTAGAACTCTAGCAGCCGCATTCTGAATGAGCTGTAGTTGTTTAATAGCTTTTTTGGGAAGACCATTGAAAAGACTGTTGCAGTAGTCTAGCCTGCTAGAAATGAAAGCATGAATTAGTTTTTCAAGATCTTGTTTGGACATGTAGCCTCTAATCCTTGCTATATTTTTTAGATGATAGAAGGCAGATTTTCTTATAAGCTTGATGTGGGAGTTGAAATTTAGATCAGAGTCAATAATAATGCCAAGATTTTTTACCTGGTCCTTTGGCTTCAAAGATAGGGATTCGAGGTGAGCAGTAACTTTGAGCCTATCTTCTTGTTTGCCGAAGACAATTATCTCTGTTTTGTCTTTATTAAGTTGGAGAAAATTCTGGCACATCCAATCATTAATTTGCGCAAGGCACTGACACAGTGTCTCTATGGGGGCATAGTCATCCGATGAGAGGGCTATGTAGAGTTGGGTGTCATCTGCATAGCTATGATAAGCTATTTTGTTTTTTTGCATAATTAGGCCCAGAGAGAGCATATAAAGGTTAAACAGGACAGGACCTAAAATTGATCCTTGGGGTACCCCACATGTCATTTTGGTTTGGTCAGATGTGTAGTTGCCAATGGAGACAAAGTAGTTCCTGTCTTGCAGATAAGATCTGAACCACTCTAGGACCGTGCCGGAAAGCCCGACCCAGTTTTCCAGTCTGTCCAATAGAATTTCGTGGTCAACCGTATCAAAGGCAGCGCTGAGGTCTAGTAACATTAAGATTGAGATTTTACCTGAATCGGTGTTCATTCGGATGTCATTTATAACTCTGATAAGCGCAGTTTCGGTGCTATGATGGGGTCGGAAGCCTGATTGGAAGGGATCTAGGAGATCATTGGAGGATAGAAAGGTATTGAGTTGTTGGTAGACAGTTTTTTCGAGTATTTTGCTAATAAAGGGAAGATTTGATATTGGTCTGTAATTGCTGATTATAGAGGGGTCGAGGCTACGCTTCTTTAGCAAGGGCTTAACAACTGCAGTTTTTAGAGATTTTGGAAAAATGCCTGTAAGAAGAGAGGTATTAATTATCTTCAGTATGTCGGTCGCCAGGCAACTGTAGACATTTTTTAGAAAGCCTGTTGGCAGGGTGTCTAGGCAACACGATGAGGATTTAAGGCCTCGTATCGTTTCTTCTAGTTTCTTGTGGTCAATGACATTGAACTGAGTCATGTTAATTAAGCACCTTTTCTGTGGGTGCGGCGGAGCCACATTTGTTCTTGATGTGGAAATAGTTAGTCTGATGTTTATAATTTTATCCCTAAAGAAGGTCGCAAATTCATTGCATTTGACATTGGATAGAAGATCAGGGGCAATTTGTGGGGGGGGGTTTGTCAGCCTGTCAACAGTGGCAAAAAGAGTGCGAGCGTCATTGGTGTTTTTGCTGATAATGTCGGAGAAGAAGAATTTTCTGGAATTTTTTAGTTCCTGGTTGTAGGAGTGAAGACTATTTTTATAGATGTCATAATCTATCAGTCATATCAGGGACCCCTCATTTAGTCAACATTAGCACTACGCACCACCATGTGATGATATTTTGTCTCTCCAAACAAAATCTGACAATTTGTACTGCTAGATATTATTTTGTCCAGAATTCTCCAATTGTGATAACCTTTTGCAAATTAAATAATGGTGACATTTAACAATGGATTTACTGGGGGCATTGGTGGTCTCCGAACCCCACGCTGTGAAGAGAGGTCACTCTGCTTTGTTGAATCAAGGATGTTTAAAAAAAGGAGCTTGTAGCTTTGTTTCAAGTTGCACTAATCAAGATGTTCAAGATGATCTTAGCCAAAATCACAAAGTTGGGCTACAAGAGGAGAGCATCCCATCCCCAGTCGAGATTCTGTAGATTTGTCTTATTTGGCCATATTCAGTTTCATTGTTGTGCGTGTGAAATTCACAAAAATGTATTAAACAGAATAGTCCTGATTATATGAAATTCCAGGAGGTACAGTACTGGTGTGTCTAATAGCTTACT
The DNA here is from genome assembly GCF_964638095.1 of Poromitra crassiceps. Taxonomy (NCBI): domain Eukaryota; kingdom Metazoa; phylum Chordata; class Actinopteri; order Beryciformes; family Melamphaidae; genus Poromitra; species Poromitra crassiceps. The sequence continues at coordinate 11,836,935 of NC_139642.1, forward strand.
GTGCTCCGACAATATCATACAATACAGTAAAAGTTTATAGCCTACATCAGAGGACAATGTGTACATTCAGATAGCCTAGTATAAATCATGTTGTACTTACTGGTAGTAATATTTTTAAATGAACAGAAAACTTCGGTCTTAAAATCAGTTCTCTCAGAAAGACTTTCCTTTTCCACCATTAATGTTCAATTTAAAGAGAAACTTGGAGTGTATGAATTGTCCAGCATGTTGTGGGTAATACAGAAAAGAAAATCAGAATGTATAGTTTTCTGTTCAAATACTTTTGTTTTTGCTTTACGATGCTATGCTATGCTATATACCTCATTTGCTATGGCAAATGAGGTTTGTGTCAATTCCTTTTATTGTACAGGAAGTCCTGCCTCAAACACCATACCTAGCCTAACAGCTTATTAATAATATTAATCTAATATTATATATATTATATATATATAGCCTAACAGCTTATTGTCAGCTTTCATTGGATGTTTTCAGGGAACAAAATGGTGGTTGTATGGCCCGGGCAACATACAAGAGCTGTTTCCCAAATCCAACGATCCCAAGTCACTATACTTGTGTCCTTGTGGACAGATCTCCCAAAGTTATCTCTGGGAGAAGAAACTCCTCAGGAACGTCAGCATCTCCACTGATGGAGGAGACAACAGTGTGTTTGATCACTTAAGACACACAGGGGGGCTTTTTGCCATCTGTTTCAACCAGCTCTGTGCTGTAGAGGATAGAGCTGTTGAGATGTGTGCTGCTGCATCATTCTCACAATAAATCTCAGGGTGGCCCATTGATTCTTGTTGATTCACCTGGATTTTTTTTTTATTTTCTTCAGATATTTCCCCGGGGGGTAGCTCCGCTCATGAAAAAAGAGGCCAATGTGGAATTGCAATAAACCCTCATTATCTCTAATGTCCAGCAGGGGGTGACTCCACTGGCTACAAAAAGAAGTCCGATTGCATGGAAGTCAAAGTCAAGTGAAGTCTCACGTGATTTATGACCTCAGTAAATACTTTCCTAATGAGTTGATGGTCTCAATCGTTCGTTTCAGGTCTTCTTCAATACAGCATGATGTTCATTTAGTCAAATATGGTTCCATTTAGAGTAAATTAGATGATTAACTACACTATGCTTTGGCACGTGATTGACAGGTCGCCTGTCCGTGTCCAGTGATTGCGCAGCTCGCCAATCATGGACCAATAGCAGACAGTGCAGGAAAACCCCTGGTCACAGGCTAGCTGTTTCTGGGTCCAAATAACCAAGATGGCAGTCAAAATTGATTGATTGATTGATTGATTGATTGAAACGATTCATTTCAAACAGTTAAAACAATACATAAAATTGAAAAACAAATAAACATCAATAACAGCCCAATAGACTTCCGGTGTTGAGCAGAGCGCCATCTGTCTGCGCTCAATCTGATGAATATTAAATGAAGGTGTCACAGTCAAAGTCTTTCCTGCCTCGCAGGAACAGACAGAGTGGAGGAAGTGCTCATCGCAGTGGGAGACTGATTGATGTAATTGCTGGTACCAGACAGAGCTCTGAAGGAACTCTCATAACAGACAACTCCGCTCACTGTGTGTGTCTCTGTCTGTCTGTCTGTCTGCTTGCGTGTGTGTGTGTGTGTTCTTGTACTCCTATCCATACGAGGACAAAATGTCCACCCCATTTACTCCAAACTCATCTCAGAGTCTTGTTTTGGCGACCTCCTTAATGCTGATGAGCTTCCAGCATTTTATGGAACGCAGCATGTGCTGGCCGTTAAAAAGCACTCTGCAGCCGTGGGTTCAGGCAAAGGTCAAGTGGTACCGCCCAGGGAGACGGGTCAACCCTAACCCTTTAGGGAGTTGAAGAACCCGGTCCGGCGGTCCCCCCTGGAGACCCTATACCTAACCTTAACCTCACCACACCCACAAGGGTGTGTGTGTGTGTGTGCGTGTGCATGTGCAGGGCCGTATCCAGGGTTCCGAAATAGGGGAGGTCCAGCAAGGGGAGGCGGATTTGAGTTTTTTTTCCCCCTTTTTTTTGCCATATTTCATTTTAAATTATTGATTACATTACATTATAATGCTTGAAAATAATTTGGAATGAAGGGTTCAAATTATTGAATGTGATTATTATCAAATTATAGGCTAGCAAGAGTAATGCAACAATAACAAATACATAGTAGATGACACAAACATGTGGGCTCATGTACTCTTCAAATAAGTGAATGAAACCCTGCATAATGTAAAAACATTATTTGATATGGTTTAAGGCTTCAAGCTACTGAATAGTGCGAAGGATGCCTATAGACCAATTATACGCCTACGTCACAATGACAACAAACAGCGTCAGATGCGCAAGACGGAGGCAGAAAGACAGACTCCGCGCAGCCCTGTCAAGTAGTTTTCCAGTGGTCCGAAAACTATTCGAGCAAGACATGTCTTCGTGTTGTACAGTGGGATGCCAGAATCATAAAGCTATTGTAGCAGAGTATTTGGGTCCGCCTATTCACACTTGGTTAATAAAATAATAAACGATAGAGCCAGGCTGTAACGTTATAACCAGCTTCACCTTTATTCTCCCCACATATCCTGTTCTACGGCAACCGGAGGGAACATACACAGCCTCGCACACACGCAATAGAACACAACACAACACTGAACAGTCTGTTACACTATCAACAAAGCAAGGACTAAAGTTTTACCGAATCCCGTCAACTCATACTGCTTTTAATGCTAACCGTAGGTGTCTTTGGTTGCAAGCCCAAAGAGGAAATCTTTAAAAATGCCCGACTTTGCAGTGCTCGCTCATTTCATATCAGGTATGCTGTAGTAGGCTGCTAGTGACAGCCACATGGCTCGGTTAGTTAACAACCAAGTAACGTTAAATCAAATGTCATTATTGAGTTGAACTGATTGGAACGAGGACATCATTAAAAATGCCCGAAATCTAGTGCTCTTCATAATCAGGTAAGCTGCCTGAAACTGTAGGCTGCTCAGCCACATCACTCGATTAGAACGACCAAGTAACGTTACATAATGTCATTATTGAGTTGTGTGCATTATCAACATATCTTTGCAAGTTACAGAATAATTATCTACGCTATCCCCAGTTATAAAGGAATGCACGATATATGTATTGCTGGCCACTCTAGGCTTGGCGAATTGACAGCGCCAGTGCGTATGGTATGGGTCTGTAAGACGTATCCCATTAACCAACGTTAATTTCGATGCATGACATTGCTTATCACTAGGCGATAAGCTGTGGTAGTAAGCCGAGAACTGCATTTTAAAACTAAAATCTAACTGTGTGTCGGAGATGAGCACAGAGCAGTCCTGACAGCGGCGTCTTTCACACAGCTCTGTCTGTGTCAATGAGCGGCTCCGGGCTTTTTGCCTACACGATGCGCGCGCAGCTCCATGTTGACAAGCTGTATAAGGGGTCTATTGCCCAGTATCAAATACCCACCTCGGTCAAATCTAGTCTACTACAACACATACAGGTGCATCACCATAAATTAGAATATCATGACAATGTTCTATAATTTTTTATCAGTTATCAAATATATATTACTATAATTATACTATATATACAGTGTATATATACAGTTTAGTATATTCCAAATGAAAAATAACATTTATTTATTCCTGATAGGAACGATTGAAAAATAAAATAAAATATATTATGTTGTTTTTAACTTTACACCACCTCTTTTTGTTACTTATTGGGTCATGAAACTGAAACCATGCATATAGCCACCTGCATACCTGACTTCGGGAGCTTGGCAATTGGCATCATGCATGATTAGCCAGTAGCATCCCAACGTGTCACACAGGTAACATTACTTAAGAGACAGACTAGACACTTACTTTCTTGGTTGTTGCTAAAAAATCTGTCAGTGTCACTCACTGTCTGTCGTTCACTCGCTCACTGTCTGGCAGCTCGCTCACCTTCAATTATCTTGCCAGGCAGACATACAGTCATCACTCACCACCATGCTGCTGCTCTCTCGGAATCAAGTTACCGCGGACGCGGCGTCAGATGACTTCCTGCCTGACCTGCCTTTCGTTTCAAAATAAAAGCGATCCCGTGTTTTTGAATGAACAGAATGAACAGAAAACTTCGGTCTTAAAATCAGTTCTCTCAGAAAGACTTTCCTTTTCCACCATTAATGTTCAATTTAAAGAGAAACTTGGAGTGTATGAATTGTCCAGCATGTTGTGGGTAATACAGAAAAGAAAATCAGAATGTATAGTTTTCTGTTCAAATACTTTTGTTTTTGCTTTACGATGCTATGCTATGCTATATACCTCATTTGCTATGGCAAATGAGGTTTGTGTCAATTCCTTTTATTGTACAGGAAGTCCTGCCTCAAACACCATACCTAGCCTAACAGCTTATTAATAATATTAATCTAATATTATATATATTATATATATATAGCCTAACAGCTTATTGTCAGCTTTCATTGGATGTTTTCAGGGAACAAAATGGTGGTTGTATGGCCCGGGCAACATACAAGAGCTGTTTCCCAAATCCAACGATCCCAAGTCACTATACTTGTGTCCTTGTGGACAGATCTCCCAAAGTTATCTCTGGGAGAAGAAACTCCTCAGGAACGTCAGCATCTCCACTGATGGAGGAGACAACAGTGTGTTTGATCACTTAAGACACACAGGGGGGCTTTTTGCCATCTGTTTCAACCAGCTCTGTGCTGTAGAGGATAGAGCTGTTGAGATGTGTGCTGCTGCATCATTCTCACAATAAATCTCAGGGTGGCCCATTGATTCTTGTTGATTCACCTGGATTTTTTTTTTATTTTCTTCAGATATTTCCCCGGGGGGTAGCTCCGCTCATGAAAAAAGAGGCCAATGTGGAATTGCAATAAACCCTCATTATCTCTAATGTCCAGCAGGGGGTGACTCCACTGGCTACAAAAAGAAGTCCGATTGCATGGAAGTCAAAGTCAAGTGAAGTCTCACGTGATTTATGACCTCAGTAAATACTTTCCTAATGAGTTGATGGTCTCAATCGTTCGTTTCAGGTCTTCTTCAATACAGCATGATGTTCATTTAGTCAAATATGGTTCCATTTAGAGTAAATTAGATGATTAACTACACTATGCTTTGGCACGTGATTGACAGGTCGCCTGTCCGTGTCCAGTGATTGCGCAGCTCGCCAATCATGGACCAATAGCAGACAGTGCAGGAAAACCCCTGGTCACAGGCTAGCTGTTTCTGGGTCCAAATAACCAAGATGGCAGTCAAAATTGATTGATTGATTGATTGATTGATTGAAACGATTCATTTCAAACAGTTAAAACAATACATAAAATTGAAAAACAAATAAACATCAATAACAGCCCAATAGACTTCCGGTGTTGAGCAGAGCGCCATCTGTCTGCGCTCAATCTGATGAATATTAAATGAAGGTGTCACAGTCAAAGTCTTTCCTGCCTCGCAGGAACAGACAGAGTGGAGGAAGTGCTCATCGCAGTGGGAGACTGATTGATGTAATTGCTGGTACCAGACAGAGCTCTGAAGGAACTCTCATAACAGACAACTCCGCTCACTGTGTGTGTCTCTGTCTGTCTGTCTGTCTGCTTGCGTGTGTGTGTGTGTGTTCTTGTACTCCTATCCATACGAGGACAAAATGTCCACCCCATTTACTCCAAACTCATCTCAGAGTCTTGTTTTGGCGACCTCCTTAATGCTGATGAGCTTCCAGCATTTTATGGAACGCAGCATGTGCTGGCCGTTAAAAAGCACTCTGCAGCCGTGGGTTCAGGCAAAGGTCAAGTGGTACCGCCCAGGGAGACGGGTCAACCCTAACCCTTTAGGGAGTTGAAGAACCCGGTCCGGCGGTCCCCCCTGGAGACCCTATACCTAACCTTAACCTCACCACACCCACAAGGGTGTGTGTGTGTGTGTGCGTGTGCATGTGCAGGGCCGTATCCAGGGTTCCGAAATAGGGGAGGTCCAGCAAGGGGAGGCGGATTTGAGTTTTTTTTCCCCCTTTTTTTTGCCATATTTCATTTTAAATTATTGATTACATTACATTATAATGCTTGAAAATAATTTGGAATGAAGGGTTCAAATTATTGAATGTGATTATTATCAAATTATAGGCTAGCAAGAGTAATGCAACAATAACAAATACATAGTAGATGACACAAACATGTGGGCTCATGTACTCTTCAAATAAGTGAATGAAACCCTGCATAATGTAAAAACATTATTTGATATGGTTTAAGGCTTCAAGCTACTGAATAGTGCGAAGGATGCCTATAGACCAATTATACGCCTACGTCACAATGACAACAAACAGCGTCAGATGCGCAAGACGGAGGCAGAAAGACAGACTCCGCGCAGCCCTGTCAAGTAGTTTTCCAGTGGTCCGAAAACTATTCGAGCAAGACATGTCTTCGTGTTGTACAGTGGGATGCCAGAATCATAAAGCTATTGTAGCAGAGTATTTGGGTCCGCCTATTCACACTTGGTTAATAAAATAATAAACGATAGAGCCAGGCTGTAACGTTATAACCAGCTTCACCTTTATTCTCCCCACATATCCTGTTCTACGGCAACCGGAGGGAACATACACAGCCTCGCACACACGCAATAGAACACAACACAACACTGAACAGTCTGTTACACTATCAACAAAGCAAGGACTAAAGTTTTACCGAATCCCGTCAACTCATACTGCTTTTAATGCTAACCGTAGGTGTCTTTGGTTGCAAGCCCAAAGAGGAAATCTTTAAAAATGCCCGACTTTGCAGTGCTCGCTCATTTCATATCAGGTATGCTGTAGTAGGCTGCTAGTGACAGCCACATGGCTCGGTTAGTTAACAACCAAGTAACGTTAAATCAAATGTCATTATTGAGTTGAACTGATTGGAACGAGGACATCATTAAAAATGCCCGAAATCTAGTGCTCTTCATAATCAGGTAAGCTGCCTGAAACTGTAGGCTGCTCAGCCACATCACTCGATTAGAACGACCAAGTAACGTTACATAATGTCATTATTGAGTTGTGTGCATTATCAACATATCTTTGCAAGTTACAGAATAATTATCTACGCTATCCCCAGTTATAAAGGAATGCACGATATATGTATTGCTGGCCACTCTAGGCTTGGCGAATTGACAGCGCCAGTGCGTATGGTATGGGTCTGTAAGACGTATCCCATTAACCAACGTTAATTTCGATGCATGACATTGCTTATCACTAGGCGATAAGCTGTGGTAGTAAGCCGAGAACTGCATTTTAAAACTAAAATCTAACTGTGTGTCGGAGATGAGCACAGAGCAGTCCTGACAGCGGCGTCTTTCACACAGCTCTGTCTGTGTCAATGAGCGGCTCCGGGCTTTTTGCCTACACGATGCGCGCGCAGCTCCATGTTGACAAGCTGTATAAGGGGTCTATTGCCCAGTATCAAATACCCACCTCGGTCAAATCTAGTCTACTACAACACATACAGGTGCATCACCATAAATTAGAATATCATGACAATGTTCTATAATTTTTTATCAGTTATCAAATATATATTACTATAATTATACTATATATACAGTGTATATATACAGTTTAGTATATTCCAAATGAAAAATAACATTTATTTATTCCTGATAGGAACGATTGAAAAATAAAATAAAATATATTATGTTGTTTTTAACTTTACACCACCTCTTTTTGTTACTTATTGGGTCATGAAACTGAAACCATGCATATAGCCACCTGCATACCTGACTTCGGGAGCTTGGCAATTGGCATCATGCATGATTAGCCAGTAGCATCCCAACGTGTCACACAGGTAACATTACTTAAGAGACAGACTAGACACTTACTTTCTTGGTTGTTGCTAAAAAATCTGTCAGTGTCACTCACTGTCTGTCGTTCACTCGCTCACTGTCTGGCAGCTCGCTCACCTTCAATTATCTTGCCAGGCAGACATACAGTCATCACTCACCACCATGCTGCTGCTCTCTCGGAATCAAGTTACCGCGGACGCGGCGTCAGATGACTTCCTGCCTGACCTGCCTTTCGTTTCAAAATAAAAGCGATCCCGTGTTTTTGAATGAACAGAATGAACAGAAAACTTCGGTCTTAAAATCAGTTCTCTCAGAAAGACTTTCCTTTTCCACCATTAATGTTCAATTTAAAGAGAAACTTGGAGTGTATGAATTGTCCAGCATGTTGTGGGTAATACAGAAAAGAAAATCAGAATGTATAGTTTTCTGTTCAAATACTTTTGTTTTTGCTTTACGATGCTATGCTATGCTATATACCTCATTTGCTATGGCAAATGAGGTTTGTGTCAATTCCTTTTATTGTACAGGAAGTCCTGCCTCAAACACCATACCTAGCCTAACAGCTTATTAATAATATTAATCTAATATTATATATATTATATATATATAGCCTAACAGCTTATTGTCAGCTTTCATTGGATGTTTTCAGGGAACAAAATGGTGGTTGTATGGCCCGGGCAACATACAAGAGCTGTTTCCCAAATCCAACGATCCCAAGTCACTATACTTGTGTCCTTGTGGACAGATCTCCCAAAGTTATCTCTGGGAGAAGAAACTCCTCAGGAACGTCAGCATCTCCACTGATGGAGGAGACAACAGTGTGTTTGATCACTTAAGACACACAGGGGGGCTTTTTGCCATCTGTTTCAACCAGCTCTGTGCTGTAGAGGATAGAGCTGTTGAGATGTGTGCTGCTGCATCATTCTCACAATAAATCTCAGGGTGGCCCATTGATTCTTGTTGATTCACCTGGATTTTTTTTTTATTTTCTTCAGATATTTCCCCGGGGGGTAGCTCCGCTCATGAAAAAAGAGGCCAATGTGGAATTGCAATAAACCCTCATTATCTCTAATGTCCAGCAGGGGGTGACTCCACTGGCTACAAAAAGAAGTCCGATTGCATGGAAGTCAAAGTCAAGTGAAGTCTCACGTGATTTATGACCTCAGTAAATACTTTCCTAATGAGTTGATGGTCTCAATCGTTCGTTTCAGGTCTTCTTCAATACAGCATGATGTTCATTTAGTCAAATATGGTTCCATTTAGAGTAAATTAGATGATTAACTACACTATGCTTTGGCACGTGATTGACAGGTCGCCTGTCCGTGTCCAGTGATTGCGCAGCTCGCCAATCATGGACCAATAGCAGACAGTGCAGGAAAACCCCTGGTCACAGGCTAGCTGTTTCTGGGTCCAAATAACCAAGATGGCAGTCAAAATTGATTGATTGATTGATTGATTGATTGAAACGATTCATTTCAAACAGTTAAAACAATACATAAAATTGAAAAACAAATAAACATCAATAACAGCCCAATAGACTTCCGGTGTTGAGCAGAGCGCCATCTGTCTGCGCTCAATCTGATGAATATTAAATGAAGGTGTCACAGTCAAAGTCTTTCCTGCCTCGCAGGAACAGACAGAGTGGAGGAAGTGCTCATCGCAGTGGGAGACTGATTGATGTAATTGCTGGTACCAGACAGAGCTCTGAAGGAACTCTCATAACAGACAACTCCGCTCACTGTGTGTGTCTCTGTCTGTCTGTCTGTCTGCTTGCGTGTGTGTGTGTGTGTTCTTGTACTCCTATCCATACGAGGACAAAATGTCCACCCCATTTACTCCAAACTCATCTCAGAGTCTTGTTTTGGCGACCTCCTTAATGCTGATGAGCTTCCAGCATTTTATGGAACGCAGCATGTGCTGGCCGTTAAAAAGCACTCTGCAGCCGTGGGTTCAGGCAAAGGTCAAGTGGTACCGCCCAGGGAGACGGGTCAACCCTAACCCTTTAGGGAGTTGAAGAACCCGGTCCGGCGGTCCCCCCTGGAGACCCTATACCTAACCTTAACCTCACCACACCCACAAGGGTGTGTGTGTGTGTGTGCGTGTGCATGTGCAGGGCCGTATCCAGGGTTCCGAAATAGGGGAGGTCCAGCAAGGGGAGGCGGATTTGAGTTTTTTTTCCCCCTTTTTTTTGCCATATTTCATTTTAAATTATTGATTACATTACATTATAATGCTTGAAAATAATTTGGAATGAAGGGTTCAAATTATTGAATGTGATTATTATCAAATTATAGGCTAGCAAGAGTAATGCAACAATAACAAATACATAGTAGATGACACAAACATGTGGGCTCATGTACTCTTCAAATAAGTGAATGAAACCCTGCATAATGTAAAAACATTATTTGATATGGTTTAAGGCTTCAAGCTACTGAATAGTGCGAAGGATGCCTATAGACCAATTATACGCCTACGTCACAATGACAACAAACAGCGTCAGATGCGCAAGACGGAGGCAGAAAGACAGACTCCGCGCAGCCCTGTCAAGTAGTTTTCCAGTGGTCCGAAAACTATTCGAGCAAGACATGTCTTCGTGTTGTACAGTGGGATGCCAGAATCATAAAGCTATTGTAGCAGAGTATTTGGGTCCGCCTATTCACACTTGGTTAATAAAATAATAAACGATAGAGCCAGGCTGTAACGTTATAACCAGCTTCACCTTTATTCTCCCCACATATCCTGTTCTACGGCAACCGGAGGGAACATACACAGCCTCGCACACACGCAATAGAACACAACACAACACTGAACAGTCTGTTACACTATCAACAAAGCAAGGACTAAAGTTTTACCGAATCCCGTCAACTCATACTGCTTTTAATGCTAACCGTAGGTGTCTTTGGTTGCAAGCCCAAAGAGGAAATCTTTAAAAATGCCCGACTTTGCAGTGCTCGCTCATTTCATATCAGGTATGCTGTAGTAGGCTGCTAGTGACAGCCACATGGCTCGGTTAGTTAACAACCAAGTAACGTTAAATCAAATGTCATTATTGAGTTGAACTGATTGGAACGAGGACATCATTAAAAATGCCCGAAATCTAGTGCTCTTCATAATCAGGTAAGCTGCCTGAAACTGTAGGCTGCTCAGCCACATCACTCGATTAGAACGACCAAGTAACGTTACATAATGTCATTATTGAGTTGTGTGCATTATCAACATATCTTTGCAAGTTACAGAATAATTATCTACGCTATCCCCAGTTATAAAGGAATGCACGATATATGTATTGCTGGCCACTCTAGGCTTGGCGAATTGACAGCGCCAGTGCGTATGGTATGGGTCTGTAAGACGTATCCCATTAACCAACGTTAATTTCGATGCATGACATTGCTTATCACTAGGCGATAAGCTGTGGTAGTAAGCCGAGAACTGCATTTTAAAACTAAAATCTAACTGTGTGTCGGAGATGAGCACAGAGCAGTCCTGACAGCGGCGTCTTTCACACAGCTCTGTCTGTGTCAATGAGCGGCTCCGGGCTTTTTGCCTACACGATGCGCGCGCAGCTCCATGTTGACAAGCTGTATAAGGGGTCTATTGCCCAGTATCAAATACCCACCTCGGTCAAATCTAGTCTACTACAACACATACAGGTGCATCACCATAAATTAGAATATCATGACAATGTTCTATAATTTTTTATCAGTTATCAAATATATATTACTATAATTATACTATATATACAGTGTATATATACAGTTTAGTATATTCCAAATGAAAAATAACATTTATTTATTCCTGATAGGAACGATTGAAAAATAAAATAAAATATATTATGTTGTTTTTAACTTTACACCACCTCTTTTTGTTACTTATTGGGTCATGAAACTGAAACCATGCATATAGCCACCTGCATACCTGACTTCGGGAGCTTGGCAATTGGCATCATGCATGATTAGCCAGTAGCATCCCAACGTGTCACACAGGTAACATTACTTAAGAGACAGACTAGACACTTACTTTCTTGGTTGTTGCTAAAAAATCTGTCAGTGTCACTCACTGTCTGTCGTTCACTTCGCTCACTGTCTGGCAGCTCGCTCACCTTCAATTATCTTGCCAGGCAGACATACAGTCATCACTCACCACCATGCTGCTGCTCTCTCGGAATCAAGTTACCGCGGACGCGGCGTCAGATGACTTCCTGCCTGACCTGCCTTTCGTTTCAAAATAAAAGCGATCCCGTGTTTTTGAATGAACAGAATGAACAGAAAACTTCGGTCTTAAAATCAGTTCTCTCAGAAAGACTTTCCTTTTCCACCATTAATGTTCAATTTAAAGAGAAACTTGGAGTGTATGAATTGTCCAGCATGTTGTGGGTAATACAGAAAAGAAAATCAGAATGTATAGTTTTCTGTTCAAATACTTTTGTTTTTGCTTTACGATGCTATGCTATGCTATATACCTCATTTGCTATGGCAAATGAGGTTTGTGTCAATTCCTTTTATTGTACAGGAAGTCCTGCCTCAAACACCATACCTAGCCTAACAGCTTATTAATAATATTAATCTAATATTATATATATTATATATATATAGCCTAACAGCTTATTGTCAGCTTTCATTGGATGTTTTCAGGGAACAAAATGGTGGTTGTATGGCCCGGGCAACATACAAGAGCTGTTTCCCAAATCCAACGATCCCAAGTCACTATACTTGTGTCCTTGTGGACAGATCTCCCAAAGTTATCTCTGGGAGAAGAAACTCCTCAGGAACGTCAGCATCTCCACTGATGGAGGAGACAACAGTGTGTTTGATCACTTAAGACACACAGGGGGGCTTTTTGCCATCTGTTTCAACCAGCTCTGTGCTGTAGAGGATAGAGCTGTTGAGATGTGTGCTGCTGCATCATTCTCACAATAAATCTCAGGGTGGCCCATTGATTCTTGTTGATTCACCTGGATTTTTTTTTTATTTTCTTCAGATATTTCCCCGGGGGGTAGCTCCGCTCATGAAAAAAGAGGCCAATGTGGAATTGCAATAAACCCTCATTATCTCTAATGTCCAGCAGGGGGTGACTCCACTGGCTACAAAAAGAAGTCCGATTGCATGGAAGTCAAAGTCAAGTGAAGTCTCACGTGATTTATGACCTCAGTAAATACTTTCCTAATGAGTTGATGGTCTCAATCGTTCGTTTCAGGTCTTCTTCAATACAGCATGATGTTCATTTAGTCAAATATGGTTCCATTTAGAGTAAATTAGATGATTAACTACACTATGCTTTGGCACGTGATTGACAGGTCGCCTGTCCGTGTCCAGTGATTGCGCAGCTCGCCAATCATGGACCAATAGCAGACAGTGCAGGAAAACCCCTGGTCACAGGCTAGCTGTTTCTGGGTCCAAATAACCAAGATGGCAGTCAAAATTGATTGATTGATTGATTGATTGATTGAAACGATTCATTTCAAACAGTTAAAACAATACATAAAATTGAAAAACAAATAAACATCAATAACAGCCCAATAGACTTCCGGTGTTGAGCAGAGCGCCATCTGTCTGCGCTCAATCTGATGAATATTAAATGAAGGTGTCACAGTCAAAGTCTTTCCTGCCTCGCAGGAACAGACAGAGTGGAGGAAGTGCTCATCGCAGTGGGAGACTGATTGATGTAATTGCTGGTACCAGACAGAGCTCTGAAGGAACTCTCATAACAGACAACTCCGCTCACTGTGTGTGTCTCTGTCTGTCTGTCTGTCTGCTTGCGTGTGTGTGTGTGTGTTCTTGTACTCCTATCCATACGAGGACAAAATGTCCACCCCATTTACTCCAAACTCATCTCAGAGTCTTGTTTTGGCGACCTCCTTAATGCTGATGAGCTTCCAGCATTTTATGGAACGCAGCATGTGCTGGCCGTTAAAAAGCACTCTGCAGCCGTGGGTTCAGGCAAAGGTCAAGTGGTACCGCCCAGGGAGACGGGTCAACCCTAACCCTTTAGGGAGTTGAAGAACCCGGTCCGGCGGTCCCCCCTGGAGACCCTATACCTAACCTTAACCTCACCACACCCACAAGGGTGTGTGTGTGTGTGTGCGTGTGCATGTGCAGGGCCGTATCCAGGGTTCCGAAATAGGGGAGGTCCAGCAAGGGGAGGCGGATTTGAGTTTTTTTTCCCCCTTTTTTTTGCCATATTTCATTTTAAATTATTGATTACATTACATTATAATGCTTGAAAATAATTTGGAATGAAGGGTTCAAATTATTGAATGTGATTATTATCAAATTATAGGCTAGCAAGAGTAATGCAACAATAACAAATACATAGTAGATGACACAAACATGTGGGCTCATGTACTCTTCAAATAAGTGAATGAAACCCTGCATAATGTAAAAACATTATTTGATATGGTTTAAGGCTTCAAGCTACTGAATAGTGCGAAGGATGCCTATAGACCAATTATACGCCTACGTCACAATGACAACAAACAGCGTCAGATGCGCAAGACGGAGGCAGAAAGACAGACTCCGCGCAGCCCTGTCAAGTAGTTTTCCAGTGGTCCGAAAACTATTCGAGCAAGACATGTCTTCGTGTTGTACAGTGGGATGCCAGAATCATAAAGCTATTGTAGCAGAGTATTTGGGTCCGCCTATTCACACTTGGTTAATAAAATAATAAACGATAGAGCCAGGCTGTAACGTTATAACCAGCTTCACCTTTATTCTCCCCACATATCCTGTTCTACGGCAACCGGAGGGAACATACACAGCCTCGCACACACGCAATAGAACACAACACAACACTGAACAGTCTGTTACACTATCAACAAAGCAAGGACTAAAGTTTTACCGAATCCCGTCAACTCATACTGCTTTTAATGCTAACCGTAGGTGTCTTTGGTTGCAAGCCCAAAGAGGAAATCTTTAAAAATGCCCGACTTTGCAGTGCTCGCTCATTTCATATCAGGTATGCTGTAGTAGGCTGCTAGTGACAGCCACATGGCTCGGTTAGTTAACAACCAAGTAACGTTAAATCAAATGTCATTATTGAGTTGAACTGATTGGAACGAGGACATCATTAAAAATGCCCGAAATCTAGTGCTCTTCATAATCAGGTAAGCTGCCTGAAACTGTAGGCTGCTCAGCCACATCACTCGATTAGAACGACCAAGTAACGTTACATAATGTCATTATTGAGTTGTGTGCATTATCAACATATCTTTGCAAGTTACAGAATAATTATCTACGCTATCCCCAGTTATAAAGGAATGCACGATATATGTATTGCTGGCCACTCTAGGCTTGGCGAATTGACAGCGCCAGTGCGTATGGTATGGGTCTGTAAGACGTATCCCATTAACCAACGTTAATTTCGATGCATGACATTGCTTATCACTAGGCGATAAGCTGTGGTAGTAAGCCGAGAACTGCATTTTAAAACTAAAATCTAACTGTGTGTCGGAGATGAGCACAGAGCAGTCCTGACAGCGGCGTCTTTCACACAGCTCTGTCTGTGTCAATGAGCGGCTCCGGGCTTTTTGCCTACACGATGCGCGCGCAGCTCCATGTTGACAAGCTGTATAAGGGGTCTATTGCCCAGTATCAAATACCCACCTCGGTCAAATCTAGTCTACTACAACACATACAGGTGCATCACCATAAATTAGAATATCATGACAATGTTCTATAATTTTTTATCAGTTATCAAATATATATTACTATAATTATACTATATATACAGTGTATATATACAGTTTAGTATATTCCAAATGAAAAATAACATTTATTTATTCCTGATAGGAACGATTGAAAAATAAAATAAAATATATTATGTTGTTTTTAACTTTACACCACCTCTTTTTGTTACTTATTGGGTCATGAAACTGAAACCATGCATATAGCCACCTGCATACCTGACTTCGGGAGCTTGGCAATTGGCATCATGCATGATTAGCCAGTAGCATCCCAACGTGTCACACAGGTAACATTACTTAAGAGACAGACTAGACACTTACTTTCTTGGTTGTTGCTAAAAAATCTGTCAGTGTCACTCACTGTCTGTCGTTCACTCGCTCACTGTCTGGCAGCTCGCTCACCTTCAATTATCTTGCCAGGCAGACATACAGTCATCACTCACCACCATGCTGCTGCTCTCTCGGAATCAAGTTACCGCGGACGCGGCGTCAGATGACTTCCTGCCTGACCTGCCTTTCGTTTCAAAATAAAAGCGATCCCGTGTTTTTCATGCTTTTCTATGCAGATTGTTTTATTTTTTTCTCTGAAATATTAGGGGAGGTCCGGACCTCCCCGTGCTCATAGCTAGATACGGCCATGTGCATGTGCATGTCTGTGTGTGTGGGTTACGGTGGCGCAGTCGGTAGCGCTGTCGCCTCACAGCTAGAAGGTCCCGAGTTCGATTCTCGCCTGGGACGCTGTGGGCGCTGGAGTTGTGACCCCCCCATATCTTCAGTGCCTACTGCCCAGGTGGGCTATCTCGTTGAAAGGGCCTTTCTGTGTGGAGTTTGCATGTTCTCCCCGTACCCCCCAGGGGGTTCCTCCGTACATAACCCCCCACTAAAAACATGCAGAAGATCGTCATCCGACCAGTGACGACAACATCTGAAGTTGGTCCCCGGGCGCTGGAAAGAAAAAGCGACCACTGCTCCTGGCCTGCCCCCTGGAGGAAAGGACAAGCCTGGATGGGTAAAATGCAGAGGACATATTTCACCGTCAGCATGAGTGTGTGTTGTGGCCGCGCATGCATGTGTTGTAGTGTTCGTGTGACAATAAAGAGGGGCTTCCGTCTGAAATCGTGTTTTTTTTTTTATCGTGTGTGTGCGTGTGCGTGTGTGTGTGCGTGTGCATGCGTGCGTGTGCATGCGTGCGCCAATGGTGTGTGCGCGCGTGTGTGTCAAGAGTACAGGCCACAGTCACAAGCAGAGACAGGTAAAGCAGAGGAGTTATGACAGACATGCTGAGATTCGTTTAAAGGCACGCGTCAGCCCAATTGTGACCCTGTGTCGGGACAAGTGTTTTGTTGTCGTGGGAGCAGATCGCTGGTAATATCATCTCATTTATTCATGGAGAGAAGCACACACCTCAAATCTGACAACCTGTTCTCACTCAACTTGAAAGGAGAGACTTGAGGTGAGGGTACGTGTGTCGTGCCCCCTTCAGCCCCCCCCCCCCCCCCCCCCACACACACACACACACACATACACACACACACACACACACACACATACACACACACACACACACCAAGTGTAGTAACAGAGATGAGGTGGGGCCATCTGGTGTGTGGAGGTAAAAGCACTCACCTAGATACCCAGGTTCACTTCCGTGTCTGAAGCGGTACTTCAGACACAATGTGGCCATGTCTGCAGGACGTGTGGGAAGCCGGTGAGGTATGAGTCCTGCACTGTTAGTAAGCCGGTGAGGTATGAGTCCTGCACTGTTAGTAAGCCGGTGAGGTATGAGTCCTGCACTGTTAGTAAGCCGGTGAGGTATGAGTCCTGCACTGTTAGTAGTGCCTCCTCTGGAAGCCGGTGAGGTATGAGTCCTGCACTGTTAGTAGTGCCTCCTCTGGAAGCTGGTGAGGTATGAGTCCTGCACTGTAAGTAGTGCCTCCTCTGGTCGGTTACGTGGTGAGGTATGAGTCCTGCACTGTTAGTAGTGCCTCCTCTGGCCGGGAGGTATTAGTCCAGCACTGTTAGCAGTGCCTCCTCTGGTGAGGTATTAGGCCTGCACTGTTAGTAGTGCCTTCTCTGGAAGCCGGTGAGGTATGAGTCCTGCACTGTAAGTAGTGCCTCCTCTGGTCGGTTACGTGGTGAGGTATTAGTCCTGCACTGTTAGCAGTGCCTCCTCTGGTCGGTTACGTGGTGAGGTATTAGTCCTGCACTGTTAGCAGTGCCTCCTCTGGTCGGTTACGTGGTGAGGTATTAGTCCTGCACTGTTAGCAGTGCCTCCTCTGGTCGGTTACGTGGTGAGGTATTAGTCCTGCACTGTTAGCAGTGCCTCCTCTGGTCGGTTACGTGGTGAGGTATTAGTCCTGCACTGTTAGCAGTGCCTCCTCTGGTCGGTTACGTGGTGAGGTATTAGTCCTGCACTGTAAGCAGTGCCTCCTCTGGTCGGTTACGTGGTGAGGTATTAGTCCTGCACTGTTAGCAGTGCCTCCTCTGGTCGGTTACGTGGTGAGGTATTAGTCCTGCACTGTTAGCAGTGCCTCCTCTGGTCGGTTACGTGGTGAGGTATTAGTCCTGCACTGTTAGCAGTGCCTCCTCTGGTCGGTTACGTGGTGAGGTATTAGTCCTGCACTGTTAGCAGTGCCTCCTCTGGTCGGTTACGTGGTGGGGGGAACTGGGGGGAATGGCGTGATCCTCCCACCTGGTGAAACTCCTCGCTGTCAGGTGGTAAAAAGCGACTGGTGGCTGCACATCGGAGGAAGCATGTATCGGATGCTACTGTATTCACCTTATGTTCCAACACGGAGGTCAGCCAGTTACTTCCTATTGTGTTGACACTTCCTGTGACAGTACAGTACTAGTGAGCAGGTAAAACAGATGGTGTTTTGAACAGGAAGTCATAACACAACTGGGTCAAGTGGGCGGGGCTACATAAGGTGAATAGCTCCCCCCAGATCGGCAGAGGGGGTGGAGGATAAGTCGTAAATATAAAGCTGAGTAAACTCTCACCTCCAGGCGGTGATCATATAACGCAAACATCCACCACTTATGAACAAAAACAATTATATTTTTTATACACGCTGCTGGAACAAATCATGACTTTCAATCTAAGTAATTTACAGTAAAACGAGGTCTTTAGAAACACTCCCCCCCCCCCCCCCCCCCCGATTTTTTTGCCCATTCTTATCCCCCTTTAGTGCTAATTTAATTTATTTATCCTGGTTGCTGCTCCACCCTCTGTCGATCTGGGGAGAGCCGAAACTGGCTCCATGCTTCCTCCGAGACATGGGCAGTTAGCCAGACGTTTCTTTTCACCTGACACGGGAAGCTTCACCGGTAGGACATAGCACATGGGAGGATCATGCTATTCCAACCAGTTCCCCTCCCTCCGAACAGGTGCCCTTAACGACCAGAGGAGGAACCACATTAGCAACCAGGATATTGCATGTTTTGGTGAAGGGGGTTCCTATATGAAGGAAACCCCCGGGAGGCACGGGGAGAACATGCAAACTCCACACAGAAAGGCCCTTTTGACGACCCCACCCGGGCGGTGGGCACTCAAGTACATGCGGACGGGCACGCATTCCTTCAGCGTTCACAGCGTCCCAGGTGGGAATCGAACCCAGGACCTTCGAGCTGTGAGGCGACAGTGCTTACCACTGCACCACCGTACCCCCCGAGAAACACTTTTCAAGTCACCAAGGTACAGTACAAGTCAAAGTCTCCAGAACCCAAGTCAAGTCAAGCCTTCAAGCAATTAAAACTGTGACTAGTCCCACCCTTGTGCAAAACAGTAGATCAAGTCTAAGGTGGGTAAACTGAGGTTAGGAAGGTTCACTTTCTTTGTGAATGAAGGATTGCATTTCTACAGGACGCATTTATTTTCTGTAGGTGTTTTTCCACACGGTGTCAGTGTTCTCTGTATGTCACGTTAAAAATACATAAATGTCACTAATGAATAGTCTCTCAGAAAGTACTCGTTATTTACTTTTTAATTGTGCAAAGTTAGTTTCATTACAATACAAAAGTAAGTCCCCATTCACAGACCATGCGGAATACTTACAACTAGGGTTCCACTATGTTATAAGCGATCAATAATAAATATTTTGTGTCAATATTTAACATCTTCATCTGCATTTAGACCATCATGGAGACCGCAGAATAATAAATGATAAACATATTGCATATAATCACACATAATAATAATAATGTATAAAAAGCACATCAGAAGTAGGCGACATTGGCTGGCCAATACAAACCCTACTTAAAACTTAAAACACAACATAGAAAAAACGGAACAATGAAAGACAAAGAGAAGAGCTGAAAGGCCAGAGGTCAATGGTGAGCTTCAGTAGAGTAGGCGGGGGCACCCAAGGACTCCAGCCCACCCGGTGTGGGGGCCCGGCGCACGCTGACCACCAGGAGGCCGTCGGGGTTGAGGGTCCCACTGACCGACAGGGGGTCCATGTCCTCTGGGAACAGGGACTTATGTGTGAAGGTGTTGCTGACGCTGCCATCATCCAGCACCTGGAGGACAGAGAGAGACCATTAGAAAGGACGGAGTTACAGAAGAACATCTTGAAAGAAGCAAAGGATGTGGAGAGGGGGGCCGGGGGAGGGTAAGAGAGAAGTCAGAAGTTACGTTTCCATTCAGGTTTTGTGCAAATTCAAAGCAAACCTTTGAAAAGTTGACAATCTTAATATTTAAATCAGGAGCGTTTCCATTAACGGCGAATAAGTAGGTTGTCTGTGGGGGAGTGAGACAAGATTATAGATGGAGTGAGCTTTCCAATAGTTAGGCTACTTGCCATATTAAAGGGATATTTCGGCTACTTTTTTTTCGGGATATTACTGCTCACCTGGCATAGTCAGGCTGCTAGTAGTTCCCCTTCGAAGTGGACTGCACAGGGTATTCAGCCATGTGAAGTAATATGGCTGAATACCCTGTGCAGTCCACTTCACAGGGAACTACTAGCCAATTGGAACACAGCCTATTATGTCTCCACAAGACTGAGATGCCAAGTTGACTTGAAAAGATGTCATTGACACCCTGTTTTTAGCTGAAATCTTCAACCTAGCCAGGTGGTGCAGCAGCCTCACTTCTCCTCCCAGCTGCTGCAGCCTCTGGCTACGGTGAAGATCTCAGCTGGAGGTGCAACCGAAACATTAGGGCCCCAGCATGGTAACACCTAAATGGATTGGAAGTTGGAAACCCTCATTAATGTTTTGGTTGCACCTGTGTTTACCCAGCCTTTTAGACACAGATGGCTGCTGTGAAATAGATCAATTAATCGACTAAGTGTTGCAGCTCTAATACGCAATCACACCTTTGCGAAGCAAGACAGACAACGGTAATTATCACTGACACACCTTTATGCACAGATTATAGGCTACACACACACACACACACACACACACACACACACACACACACACACACACACACACACTTCTCAGCGTGAATGACGACGTGGTGGTTGTAGGCCATCACCACCACGTCGTGCGGGTCGAACTGGCGGACGTCAGCCGACATGTAGTAGCTGTCCCCCAGCGAGCGCACCGCCCCC
Source organism: Poromitra crassiceps (assembly GCF_964638095.1). Classification (NCBI taxonomy): domain Eukaryota; kingdom Metazoa; phylum Chordata; class Actinopteri; order Beryciformes; family Melamphaidae; genus Poromitra; species Poromitra crassiceps. The sequence continues at coordinate 11,857,976 of NC_139642.1, forward strand.
GTCCCGCTCGGACGGCCCGGCACAGTGCCACCTACAGGCCCTGCAGGGGAACAGCAGCACGGTCACCAGGGGTGTGGTGAGAAGAACACCTCCAGAGCAGCAACATCATGATCACATGAGGAACAGATACATGAGCATTGTTTGTGAAATACATATATATAATACTTTCATCATATTTTATACAATGAAATGAGATCCACATTTAATTTGTGTGGAAAGTAGGTTAGTAAGAGGATACAGCAAATAACAATATAAATAATATAGCAAATAATGTAATGAACAATTCCCACATTTTGAGAAACATATTAAGTAAAATTGTATGAATGAGAAGTATGAGAAATATGATTTACAGCGTTATGAAGGTGTGCTTAAGCGTTAAGAGCATACTGACATAAAAGAAGAAGAAGAAGAAGAAGAAGAAAAATGGGGGGGAATGTATTGGTCAGGTCAGATTCTGAATCTCAAGTGGACTTTATTGTTATATAAAGATTAACAGCCATGACAGATCGAAGCCTCTCTTTGGGTTGTAAACTTTTTTTTTTTTTTACTGCTAGTCTGGAGAAAGAGACATATACATGTACATATACATATATGTATATGTATATGTATATGTATGTGTATGTGTATACATATACATATACATACATATACATACACAGGAGCCAAACAGTCTCTCCTTCTCCATTAGTTGGGACATTCTTTCAAAAGTTGCTCAATTATCAGCCGTTACTCTACTACACTTTAACACAGTGCTGGAATACAGAAATGGAAATGTTCCAGTTAGAACCAAATGATGGATGATGTTTTGTTCTGCCAGTAGCATCACACCGGTTACCAATCCATCCTTTTAGTGCCACCGACCGTTAGCCGTTTTATGGAGCGTCAGACGTCCCAGTCTCCCCTAAATGCTACACATTAAAGCCCTTTATGGATGTGTGTCTTACTTTGGTGCGTTTTAGAGCCACCTTGCTACTGTAGTGCTTTATGTGGCCCACTAGACACTGTCTGGACCATAAGGACTGTTTTCTGAGGAGATCTCTGTTTAATTACCACTTTCTACTGAGCCGCGGGTCTTTTTCTTCACTTCTGTTAACTAACCTGCTGTAGTGTGAATGATCAGTGGGGCTTTTCTGCTGCACTTTCAGGACGGACCATCAGTCGTTCCTGCCATCAGCCTCTCTGCTCCTTCATCATCTAAACTGCTGATCCTGTGTGCTGCCTGCTTCTCTGCCTCGCAGCCCTGATGGAAACCTTATTGATCTTCATTGGTAATGAGGTAAAATAGAGAGCCAAAGTGGAACGTCACTTCCTGCTTCAGCACTGTACCAGAGATTTTCATCCGCCATTTATTTTCCCATAGACATTTCGTAAAATGCGTATAAAAAGAGTTTTTACTTGTTCAAACCAAACGGTACAGATATATTTAGAAACAGGAGAGATCGCATAACATTTCACTCGGACCAAAACGTTAAAAAAAATGCAGGTTTAAAGAAAATATTTTTTCTATGTTTGTTTTTTTAAGTTTTGGTCCGTGTGAAATGTTCTATCGTCTCTCCCGATTCTAAATATAGCTGAACCGTTTGGTTTGACCCAGTAAAACTCTTTTTTATAACGAAATGTTTCATTTTACGAAATGTCGATGGGAAAATAAATTGCAGAAGAAAATCTCTGGTACAGTGGTGAAGCTGGAGATGGAGAAACAGACCGTGACTGTTACGGTCACCAGTTCAAATCCCAAAACTACATAGGTGAATGCGGGTGGGGAAAGTATAACCCAGTTAACCATCTACCTGAATAGATAAATCACCAACATTGGACCAATGGTGTAGCAGTTATGGCCTTTCAATTTGACTGCGAGTCTAGCAGCCACAGAGCAGGGACGTCAAAGAAACAACAACAAATGGAGGAAAGCAGAAAGAAAATAAGAAGCTAAATGTGCAACAAACAAGACCTGCTCCAAAACATTGTGAACAGCTGTGTTGTTGTTCTTGCAGATTGTCTGTGTTCTGCGTCTGCTTCGTCGCCCGTGGAGACTCTGCAGATGCAGCTTAGCTGAGCCTCAGGTCACAGTAGACGCTGCTTCGAGGCGGACAGCTCATCGATATGAGTGACAAATGTTGGGGGCGGGAACTTGACCCGCTGAGGCGGAGGAGGGAGCGACTGGAAAGCCTCAAGGCAGCAAGTCGCATATTACGGGTTTAAAGAGCGAATCGGCACTAAATCAGGTTCTATCTATCACGGTTATTATCACTCTCTCTCCTGTGTGCTCCACTTGACTTACCGCTGTGTCCGTAGGAGGCTCTGCCGTGTCGGGGGAAGGGGGCCAGGCAGAGCGGCGGCCCCCCGGGACCCTCCTCTCCGAACAGGCCGTGGGGATCGGCCGGGTCCAGAAAGGGCTCAAACAGGGGGTCCAGAGAGTCGGACGACGACCTCCCGCCGCCGGAGGAGCCCTCCGAGCGGTACGAGCTGGAGGTGCTGTAGCGGGCCGACGAGCGGTACGACGAGGAAGAGGAGGATCTGCAGCTGGAGGAAGTCAGAGACGACATAGCGGAGGGTACACCGTATCACATACACAGTTTGAAAACACTAGCTCTCTTAACACCGGATAGCTCCCTCCCTCCCCCTCGAAAAAATCTTTTTTCTTTTTCTTTTTCCAACACGGTTTCCCTGAAGCCTCCTCAGTGTAAATACTGACTCTATACGCTCAGAGAAGTGGGTCACACAAAGCTCCTGACCTCCTCACACTCTGCAGTTCCTTTATACGGTCCCAGACGCATTGTGGGTCAGTGGGACACACAGCGCCACAGGGCCCAAGAGCACCTCTTCCTTTCTCCATACAAGGCAGTTTGCCCAACCGCTGCAGCCAAGAATATAACGGACAAACTGATAAGACGTGGAGACCCCCCCTCACTTATTCACACACACACACGCACACACACACACACACGCACGGACGCACGCACACACACACACACACACACACACACACACACACGCACGCACGCACGCACGCACACACACACACACACACACACACACACACACACTCCACATTGCAACAGAGATAAGGGCCCTTGCAGATGCTGTTGGCATGCGGTCACTAGCAGCAGAGTAGCTGTGCGGTCAAGTCGTCCGTTAGACTGCGTCTGCTCACATAATGCCAACGCGTTATCAATAATGCAAGAGGAAAATTGTCCATTTGGCTTTTTGCTTTCCTCCTAATGGAATAATAAATACACCTTAAAGTTCAAATCAGAGACGGAATGCACTTCCTGACAAGAGATTCTCGGCCCAAACAAGGGAAAAAAAACAATCTACTATTTGGCAACAGAAAGGACGCAGGCTCCCGCCGACATTATAAAAGCTGTGATTGCTGTGACATTCTCCTATGAGCACCAGTTGTCCTCTAAGCCTTGTTGCCGTATGTCCACACTGACATTCAGGACTGTCTCATAAATGCTTTTATGGGTTTGTGTGTGTTACACCTGACCTGCCACTAACATGTGTTTTCTTAGAGGCAGTTTACACCTGGCACTAACATGTGTTTTCTTAGAGGCAGTTTACACCTGGCACTATCATGTGTTTTCTTAGAGGCAGTTTACACCTGGCACTAACATGTGTTTTCTTAGAGGCAGTTTACACCTGGCACTAACATGTGTTTTCTTAGAGGCAGTTTACACCTGGCACTAACATGTGTTTTCTTAGAGGCTGTTTACACCTGGCACTAACATGTGTTTTCTTAGAGGCTGTTTACACCTGGCACTAACATGTGTTTTCTTAGAGGCAGTTTACACCTGGCACTAACATGTGTTTTCTTAGAGGCTGTTTACACCTGGCACTAACATGTGTTTTCTTAGAGGCAGTTTACACCTGGCACTAACATGTGTTTTCTTAGAGGCAGTTTACACCTGGCACTAACATGTGTTTTCTTAGAGGCTGTTTACACCTGGCACTAACATGTGTTTTCTTAGAGGCAGTTTACACCTGGCACTAACATGTGTTTTCTTAGAGGCCGTTTACACCTGGCACTAACATGCCTTTTCTTAGAGGCCGTTTACAACTGGCACTAACATGCCTTTTCTTAGAGGCCGTTTACACCTGGCACTAGCATGTGTTTTCTTAGAGGCAGTTTACACCTGGCACTAGCATGTGTTTTCTTAGAGGCAGTTTACACCTGGCACTAACATGTGTTTTCTTAGAGGCCGTTTACACCTGGCACTAACATGCCTTTTCTTAGAGGCCGTTTACACCTGGCACTAACATGCCTTTTCTTAGAGGCCGTTTACACCTGGCACTAGCATGTGTTTTCTTAGAGGCAGTTTACACCTGGCACTAGCATGTGTTTTCTTAGAGGCAGTTTACACCTGGCACTAACATGTGTTTTCTTAGAGGCCGTTTACACCTGGCACTAACATGCCTTTTCTTAGAGGCCGTTTACACCTGGCACTAACATGCCTTTTCTTAGAGGCCGTTTACACCTGGCACTAACATGTGTTTTCTTAGAGGCAGTTTACACCTGGCACTAACATGCCTTTTCTTAGAGGCCGTTTACACCTGGCACTAACATGTGTTTTCTTAGAGGCCGTTTACACCTGGCACTAACATGCCTTTTCTTAGAGGCCGTTTACACCTGGCACTAGCATGTGTTTTCTTAGAGGCTGTTTACACCTGGCACTAGCATGTGTTTTCTTAGAGGCCGTTTACACCTGGCACTAACATGCCTTTTCTTAGAGGCAGTTTACACCTGGCACTAACATGTGTTTTCTTAGAGGCAGTTTACACCTGGCACTAACATGTGTTTTCTTAGAGGCAGTTTACACATGGCACTAACATGTGTTTTCTTAGAGGCAGTTTACACCTGGCACTAACATGCCTTTTCTTAGAGGCAGTTTACACCTGGTACTAACATGCCTTTTCTTAGAGGCCGTTTACACCTGGCACTAACATGCCTTTTCTTAGAGGCAGTTTACACCTGGCACTAACATGTGTTTTCTTAGAGGCAGTTTACACCTGGCACTAACATGTGTTTTCTTAGAGGCAGTTTACACCTGGCACTAACATGTGTTTTCTTAGAGGCAGTTTACACCTGGCACTAACATGTGTTTTCTTAGAGGCAGTTTACACCTGGCACTAACATGTGTTTTCTTAGAGGCAGTTTACACCTGGCACTAACATGTGTTTTCTTAGAGGCAGTTTACACCTGGCACTAACATGTGTTTTCTTAGAGGCCGTTTACACCTGGCACTAACATGTGTTTTCTTAGAGGCAGTTTACACCTGGCACTAACATGTGTTTTCTTAGAGGCAGTTTACACCTGGCACTAGCATGTGTTTTCTTAGAGGCAGTTTACACCTGGCACTAACATGTGTTTTCTTAGAGGCCGTTTACACCTGGCACTAACATGCCTTTTCTTAGAGGCCGTTTACACCTGGCACTAACATGCCTTTTCTTAGAGGCCGTTTACACCTGGCACTAACATGTGTTTTCTTAGAGGCAGTTTACACCTGGCACTAACATGCCTTTTCTTAGAGGCCGTTTACACCTGGCACTAACATGTGTTTTCTTAGAGGCCGTTTACACCTGGCACTAACATGCATTTTCTTAGAGGCCGTTTACACCTGGCACTAGCATGTGTTTTCTTAGAGGCTGTTTACACCTGGCACTAGCATGTGTTTTCTTAGAGGCCGTTTACACCTGGCACTAACATGCCTTTTCTTAGAGGCAGTTTACACCTGGCACTAACATGTGTTTTCTTAGAGGCAGTTTACACCTGGCACTAACATGTGTTTTCTTAGAGGCAGTTTACACCTGGCACTAACATGTGTTTTCTTAGAGGCAGTTTACACCTGGCACTAACATGCCTTTTCTTAGAGGCAGTTTACACCTGGCACTAACATGCCTTTTCTTAGAGGCCGTTTACACCTGGCACTAACATGCCTTTTCTTAGAGGCAGTTTACACCTGGCACTAACATGTGTTTTCTTAGAGGCAGTTTACACCTGGCACTAACATGTGTTTTCTTAGAGGCAGTTTACACCTGGCACTAACATGTGTTTTCTTAGAGGCAGTTTACACCTGGCACTAACATGTGTTTTCTTAGAGGCAGTTTACACCTGGCACTAACATGTGTTTTCTTAGAGGCAGTTTACACCTGGCACTAACATGTGTTTTCTTAGAGGCAGTTTACACCTGGCACTAACATGCCTTTTCTTAGAGGGAGTTTACACCTGGCACTAACATGCCTTTTCTTAGAGGCCGTTTACACCTGGCACTAACATGTGTTTTCTTAGAGGCAGTTTACACCTGGCACTAACATGTGTTTTCTTAGAGGCAGTTTACACCTGGCACTAACATGTGTTTTCTTAGAGGCAGTTTACACCTGGCACTAACATGTGTTTTCTTAGAGGCCGTTTACACCTGGCACCAACATGTGTTTTCTTAGAGGCCGTTTACACCTGGCACTAACATGCCTTTTCTTAGAGGCAGTTTACACCTGGCACTAACATGTGTTTTCTTAGAGGCCGTTTACACCTGGCACTAACATGCCTTTTCTTAGAGGCAGTTTACACCTGGCACTAACATGTGTTTTCTTAGAGGCCGTTTACACCTGGCACTAACATGCCTTTTCTTAGAGGCAGTTTACACCTGGCACTAACATGTGTTTTCTTAGAGGCCGTTTACACCTGGCACTAACATGCCTTTTCTTAGAGGCAGTTTACACCTGGCACTAACATGTGTTTTCTTAGAGGCCGTTTACACCTGGCACTAACATGCCTTTTCTTAGAGGCAGTTTACACCTGGCACTAACATGTGTTTTCTTAGAGGCCGTTTACACCTGGCACTAACATGCCTTTTCTTAGAGGCAGTTTACACCTGGCACTAGCATGTGTTTTCTTAGAGGCCGTTTACACCTGGCACTAACATGCCTTTTCTTAGAGGCAGTTTACACCTGGCACTAACATGCCTTTTCTTAGAGGCAGTTTACACCTGGCACTAACATGTGTTTTCTTAGAGGCAGTTTACACCTGGCACTAACATGTGTTTTCTTAGAGGCAGTTTACACCTGGCACTAACATGCCTTTTCTTAGAGGCCGTTTACACCTGGCACTAACATGTGTTTTCTTAGAGGCCGTTTACACCTGGCACTAACATGCCTTTTCTTAGAGGCCGTTTACACCTGGCACTAGCATGTGTTTTCTTAGAGGCTGTTTACACCTGGCACTAGCATGTGTTTTCTTAGAGGCCATTTACACCTGGCACTAACATGCCTTTTCTTAGAGGCAGTTTACACCTGGCACTAACATGTGTTTTCTTAGAGGCAGTTTACACCTGGCACTAACATGTGTTTTCTTAGAGGCAGTTTACACCTGGCACTAACATGTGTTTTCTTAGAGGCAGTTTACACCTGGCACTAACATGCCTTTTCTTAGAGGCAGTTTACACCTGGCACTAACATGCCTTTTCTTAGAGGCCGTTTACACCTGGCACTAACATGCCTTTTCTTAGAGGCAGTTTACACCTGGCACTAACATGTGTTTTCTTAGAGGCAGTTTACACCTGGCACTAACATGTGTTTTCTTAGAGGCAGTTTACACCTGGCACTAACATGTGTTTTCTTAGAGGCAGTTTACACCTGGCACTAACATGTGTTTTCTTAGAGGCAGTTTACACCTGGCACTAACATGTGTTTTCTTAGAGGCAGTTTACACCTGGCACTAACATGTGTTTTCTTAGAGGCAGTTTACACCTGGCACTAACATGCCTTTTCTTAGAGGGAGTTTACACCTGGCACTAACATGCCTTTTCTTAGAGGCCGTTTACACCTGGCACTAACATGTGTTTTCTTAGAGGCAGTTTACACCTGGCACTAACATGTGTTTTCTTAGAGGCAGTTTACACCTGGCACTAACATGTGTTTTCTTAGAGGCCGTTTACACCTGGCACTAACATGCCTTTTCTTAGAGGCAGTTTACACCTGGCACTAACATGTGTTTTCTTAGAGGCCGTTTACACCTGGCACTAACATGCCTTTTCTTAGAGGCAGTTTACACCTGGCACTAACATGTGTTTTCTTAGAGGCCGTTTACACCTGGCACTAACATGCCTTTTCTTAGAGGCAGTTTACACCTGGCACTAACATGTGTTTTCTTAGAGGCCGTTTACACCTGGCACTAACATGCCTTTTCTTAGAGGCAGTTTACACCTGGCACTAACATGTGTTTTCTTAGAGGCCGTTTACACCTGGCACTAACATGCCTTTTCTTAGAGGCAGTTTACACCTGGCACTAACATGTGTTTTCTTAGAGGCCGTTTACACCTGGCACTAACATGCCTTTTCTTAGAGGCAGTTTACACCTGGCACTAGCATGTGTTTTCTTAGAGGCCGTTTACACCTGGCACTAACATGCCTTTTCTTAGAGGCAGTTTACACCTGGCACTAACATGTGTTTTCTTAGAGGCAGTTTACACCTGGCACTAACATGCCTTTTCTTAGAGGCAGTTTACACCTGGCACTAACATGTGTTTTCTTAGAGGCAGTTTACACCTGGCACTAACATGTGTTTTCTTAGAGGCAGTTTACACCTGGCACTAACATGCCTTTTCTTAGAGGCAGTTTACACCTGGCACTAACATGTGTTTTCTTAGAGGCCGTTTACACCTGGCACTAACATGCCTTTTCTTAGAGGCAGTTTACACCTGGCACTAGCATGTGTTTTCTTAGAGGCCGTTTACACCTGGCACTAACATGCCTTTTCTTAGAGGCAGTTTACACCTGGCACTAACATGTGTTTTCTTAGAGGCAGTTTACACCTGGCACTAACATGCCTTTTCTTAGAGGCAGTTTACACCTGGCACTAACATGTGTTTTCTTAGAGGCAGTTTACACCTGGCACTAACATGTGTTTTCTTAGAGGCAGTTTACACCTGGCACTAACATGCCTTTTCTTAGAGGCCGTTTACACCTGGCACTAACATGTGTTTTCTTAGAGGCCGTTTACACCTGGCACTAACATGCCTTTTCTTAGAGGCCGTTTACACCTGGCACTAACATGCCTTTTCTTAGAGGCCGTTTACACCTGGCACTAACATGTGTTTTCTTAGAGGCAGTTTACACCTGGCACTAACATGCCTTTTCTTAGAGGCCGTTTACACCTGGCACTAACATGTGTTTTCTTAGAGGCCGTTTACACCTGGCACTAACATGCCTTTTCTTAGAGGCCGTTTACACCTGGCACTAGCATGTGTTTTCTTAGAGGCTGTTTACACCTGGCACTAGCATGTGTTTTCTTAGAGGCCGTTTACACCTGGCACTAACATGCCTTTTCTTAGAGGCAGTTTACACCTGGCACTAACATGTGTTTTCTTAGAGGCAGTTTACACCTGGCACTAACATGTGTTTTCTTAGAGGCAGTTTACACCTGGCACTAACATGTGTTTTCTTAGAGGCAGTTTACACCTGGCACTAACATGCCTTTTCTTAGAGGCAGTTTACACCTGGCACTAACATGCCTTTTCTTAGAGGCCGTTTACACCTGGCACTAACATGCCTTTTCTTAGAGGCAGTTTACACCTGGCACTAACATGTGTTTTCTTAGAGGCAGTTTACACCTGGCACTAACATGTGTTTTCTTAGAGGCAGTTTACACCTGGCACTAACATGTGTTTTCTTAGAGGCAGTTTACACCTGGCACTAACATGCCTTTTCTTAGAGGGAGTTTACACCTGGCACTAACATGCCTTTTCTTAGAGGCCGTTTACACCTGGCACTAACATGTGTTTTCTTAGAGGCAGTTTACACCTGGCACTAACATGTGTTTTCTTAGAGGCAGTTTACACCTGGCACTAACATGTGTTTTCTTAGAGGCCGTTTACACCTGGCACTAACATGCCTTTTCTTAGAGGCAGTTTACACCTGGCACTAACATGTGTTTTCTTAGAGGCCGTTTACACCTGGCACTAACATGCCTTTTCTTAGAGGCAGTTTACACCTGGCACTAACATGTGTTTTCTTAGAGGCCGTTTACACCTGGCACTAACATGCCTTTTCTTAGAGGCAGTTTACACCTGGCACTAACATGTGTTTTCTTAGAGGCCGTTTACACCTGGCACTAACATGCCTTTTCTTAGAGGCAGTTTACACCTGGCACTAACATGTGTTTTCTTAGAGGCCGTTTACACCTGGCACTAACATGCCTTTTCTTAGAGGCAGTTTACACCTGGCACTAACATGTGTTTTCTTAGAGGCCGTTTACACCTGGCACTAACATGCCTTTTCTTAGAGGCAGTTTACACCTGGCACTAGCATGTGTTTTCTTAGAGGCCGTTTACACCTGGCACTAACATGCCTTTTCTTAGAGGCAGTTTACACCTGGCACTAACATGTGTTTTCTTAGAGGCAGTTTACACCTGGCACTAACATGCCTTTTCTTAGAGGCAGTTTACACCTGGCACTAACATGTGTTTTCTTAGAGGCAGTTTACACCTGGCACTAACATGTGTTTTCTTAGAGGCAGTTTACACCTGGCACTAACATGCCTTTTCTTAGAGGCAGTTTACACCTGGCACTAACATGTGTTTTCTTAGAGGCCGTTTACACCTGGCACTAACATGCCTTTTCTTAGAGGCAGTTTACACCTGGCACTAGCATGTGTTTTCTTAGAGGCCGTTTACACCTGGCACTAACATGCCTTTTCTTAGAGGCAGTTTACACCTGGCACTAACATGTGTTTTCTTAGAGGCAGTTTACACCTGGCACTAACATGCCTTTTCTTAGAGGCAGTTTACACCTGGCACTAACATGTGTTTTCTTAGAGGCAGTTTACACCTGGCACTAACATGTGTTTTCTTAGAGGCAGTTTACACCTGGCACTAACATGCCTTTTCTTAGAGGCCGTTTACACCTGGCACTAACATGTGTTTTCTTAGAGGCCGTTTACACCTGGCACTAACATGCCTTTTCTTAGAGGCCGTTTACACCTGGCACTAACATGCCTTTTCTTAGAGGCCGTTTACACCTGGCACTAACATGTGTTTTCTTAGAGGCAGTTTACACCTGGCACTAACATGCCTTTTCTTAGAGGCCGTTTACACCTGGCACTAACATGTGTTTTCTTAGAGGCCGTTTACACCTGGCACTAACATGCCTTTTCTTAGAGGCCGTTTACACCTGGCACTAGCATGTGTTTTCTTAGAGGCTGTTTACACCTGGCACTAGCATGTGTTTTCTTAGAGGCCGTTTACACCTGGCACTAACATGCCTTTTCTTAGAGGCAGTTTACACCTGGCACTAACATGTGTTTTCTTAGAGGCAGTTTACACCTGGCACTAACATGTGTTTTCTTAGAGGCAGTTTACACCTGGCACTAACATGTGTTTTCTTAGAGGCAGTTTACACCTGGCACTAACATGCCTTTTCTTAGAGGCAGTTTACACCTGGCACTAACATGCCTTTTCTTAGAGGCCGTTTACACCTGGCACTAACATGCCTTTTCTTAGAGGCAGTTTACACCTGGCACTAACATGTGTTTTCTTAGAGGCAGTTTACACCTGGCACTAACATGTGTTTTCTTAGAGGCAGTTTACACCTGGCACTAACATGTGTTTTCTTAGAGGCAGTTTACACCTGGCACTAACATGTGTTTTCTTAGAGGCAGTTTACACCTGGCACTAACATGTGTTTTCTTAGAGGCTGTTTACACCTGGCACTAACATGTGTTTTCTTAGAGGCTGTTTACACCTGGCACTAACATGTGTTTTCTTAGAGGCAGTTTACACCTGGCACTAACATGTGTTTTCTTAGAGGCTGTTTACACCTGGCACTAACATGTGTTTTCTTAGAGGCAGTTTACACCTGGCACTAACATGTGTTTTCTTAGAGGCAGTTTACACCTGGCACTAACATGTGTTTTCATAGAGGCTGTTTACACCTGGCACTAGCATGTGTTTTCTTAGAGGCTGTTTACACCTGGCACTAACATGTGTTTTCTTAGAGGCAGTTTACACCTGGCACTAACATGTGTTTTCTTAGAGGCCGTTTACACCTGGCACTAACATGCCTTTTCTTAGAGGCCGTTTACAACTGGCACTAACATGCCTTTTCTTAGAGGCCGTTTACACCTGGCACTAGCATGTGTTTTCTTAGAGGCAGTTTACACCTGGCACTAGCATGTGTTTTCTTAGAGGCAGTTTACACCTGGCACTAACATGTGTTTTCTTAGAGGCCGTTTACACCTGGCACTAACATGCCTTTTCTTAGAGGCCGTTTACACCTGGCACTAACATGCCTTTTCTTAGAGGCCGTTTACACCTGGCACTAGCATGTGTTTTCTTAGAGGCAGTTTACACCTGGCACTAGCATGTGTTTTCTTAGAGGCAGTTTACACCTGGCACTAACATGTGTTTTCTTAGAGGCCGTTTACACCTGGCACTAACATGCCTTTTCTTAGAGGCCGTTTACACCTGGCACTAACATGCCTTTTCTTAGAGGCCGTTTACACCTGGCACTAACATGTGTTTTCTTAGAGGCAGTTTACACCTGGCACTAACATGCCTTTTCTTAGAGGCCGTTTACACCTGGCACTAACATGTGTTTTCTTAGAGGCCGTTTACACCTGGCACTAACATGCCTTTTCTTAGAGGCCGTTTACACCTGGCACTAGCATGTGTTTTCTTAGAGGCTGTTTACACCTGGCACTAGCATGTGTTTTCTTAGAGGCCGTTTACACCTGGCACTAACATGCCTTTTCTTAGAGGCAGTTTACACCTGGCACTAACATGTGTTTTCTTAGAGGCAGTTTACACCTGGCACTAACATGTGTTTTCTTAGAGGCAGTTTACACATGGCACTAACATGTGTTTTCTTAGAGGCAGTTTACACCTGGCACTAACATGCCTTTTCTTAGAGGCAGTTTACACCTGGTACTAACATGCCTTTTCTTAGAGGCCGTTTACACCTGGCACTAACATGCCTTTTCTTAGAGGCAGTTTACACCTGGCACTAACATGTGTTTTCTTAGAGGCAGTTTACACCTGGCACTAACATGTGTTTTCTTAGAGGCAGTTTACACCTGGCACTAACATGTGTTTTCTTAGAGGCAGTTTACACCTGGCACTAACATGTGTTTTCTTAGAGGCAGTTTACACCTGGCACTAACATGTGTTTTCTTAGAGGCAGTTTACACCTGGCACTAACATGTGTTTTCTTAGAGGCAGTTTACACCTGGCACTAACATGTGTTTTCTTAGAGGCCGTTTACACCTGGCACTAACATGTGTTTTCTTAGAGGCAGTTTACACCTGGCACTAGCATGTGTTTTCTTAGAGGCAGTTTACACCTGGCACTAACATGTGTTTTCTTAGAGGCCGTTTACACCTGGCACTAACATGCCTTTTCTTAGAGGCCGTTTACACCTGGCACTAACATGCCTTTTCTTAGAGGCCGTTTACACCTGGCACTAACATGTGTTTTCTTAGAGGCAGTTTACACCTGGCACTAACATGCCTTTTCTTAGAGGCCGTTTACACCTGGCACTAACATGTGTTTTCTTAGAGGCCGTTTACACCTGGCACTAACATGCCTTTTCTTAGAGGCCGTTTACACCTGGCACTAGCATGTGTTTTCTTAGAGGCTGTTTACACCTGGCACTAGCATGTGTTTTCTTAGAGGCCGTTTACACCTGGCACTAACATGCCTTTTCTTAGAGGCAGTTTACACCTGGCACTAACATGTGTTTTCTTAGAGGCAGTTTACACCTGGCACTAACATGTGTTTTCTTAGAGGCAGTTTACACCTGGCACTAACATGTGTTTTCTTAGAGGCAGTTTACACATGGCACTAACATGCCTTTTCTTAGAGGCAGTTTACACCTGGCACTAACATGCCTTTTCTTAGAGGCCGTTTACACCTGGCACTAACATGCCTTTTCTTAGAGGCAGTTTACACCTGGCACTAACATGTGTTTTCTTAGAGGCAGTTTACACCTGGCACTAACATGTGTTTTCTTAGAGGCAGTTTACACCTGGCACTAACATGTGTTTTCTTAGAGGCAGTTTACACCTGGCACTAACATGTGTTTTCTTAGAGGCAGTTTACACCTGGCACTAACATGTGTTTTCTTAGAGGCAGTTTACACCTGGCACTAACATGTGTTTTCTTAGAGGCAGTTTACACCTGGCACTAACATGCCTTTTCTTAGAGGGAGTTTACACCTGGCACTAACATGCCTTTTCTTAGAGGCCGTTTACACCTGGCACTAACATGTGTTTTCTTAGAGGCAGTTTACACCTGGCACTAACATGTGTTTTCTTAGAGGCAGTTTACACCTGGCACTAACATGTGTTTTCTTAGAGGCAGTTTACACCTGGCACTAACATGTGTTTTCTTAGAGGCCGTTTACACCTGGCACCAACATGTGTTTTCTTAGAGGCCGTTTACACCTGGCACTAACATGCCTTTTCTTAGAGGCAGTTTACACCTGGCACTAACATGTGTTTTCTTAGAGGCCGTTTACACCTGGCACTAACATGCCTTTTCTTAGAGGCAGTTTACACCTGGCACTAACATGTGTTTTCTTAGAGGCCGTTTACACCTGGCACTAACATGCCTTTTCTTAGAGGCAGTTTACACCTGGCACTAACATGTGTTTTCTTAGAGGCCGTTTACACCTGGCACTAACATGCCTTTTCTTAGAGGCAGTTTACACCTGGCACTAACATGTGTTTTCTTAGAGGCCGTTTACACCTGGCACTAACATGCCTTTTCTTAGAGGCAGTTTACACCTGGCACTAACATGTGTTTTCTTAGAGGCCGTTTACACCTGGCACTAACATGCCTTTTCTTAGAGGCAGTTTACACCTGGCACTAGCATGTGTTTTCTTAGAGGCCGTTTACACCTGGCACTAACATGCCTTTTCTTAGAGGCAGTTTACACCTGGCACTAACATGTGTTTTCTTAGAGGCAGTTTACACCTGGCACTAACATGCCTTTTCTTAGAGGCAGTTTACACCTGGCACTAACATGTGTTTTCTTAGAGGCAGTTTACACCTGGCACTAACATGTGTTTTCTTAGAGGCAGTTTACACCTGGCACTAACATGCCTTTTCTTAGAGGCCGTTTACACCTGGCACTAACATGTGTTTTCTTAGAGGCCGTTTACACCTGGCACTAACATGCCTTTTCTTAGAGGCCGTTTACACCTGGCACTAGCATGTGTTTTCTTAGAGGCTGTTTACACCTGGCACTAGCATGTGTTTTCTTAGAGGCCATTTACACCTGGCACTAACATGCCTTTTCTTAGAGGCAGTTTACACCTGGCACTAACATGTGTTTTCTTAGAGGCAGTTTACACCTGGCACTAACATGTGTTTTCTTAGAGGCAGTTTACACCTGGCACTAACATGTGTTTTCTTAGAGGCAGTTTACACCTGGCACTAACATGCCTTTTCTTAGAGGCAGTTTACACCTGGCACTAACATGCCTTTTCTTAGAGGCCGTTTACACCTGGCACTAACATGCCTTTTCTTAGAGGCAGTTTACACCTGGCACTAACATGTGTTTTCTTAGAGGCAGTTTACACCTGGCACTAACATGTGTTTTCTTAGAGGCAGTTTACACCTGGCACTAACATGTGTTTTCTTAGAGGCAGTTTACACCTGGCACTAGCATGTGTTTTCTTAGAGGCTGTTTACACCTGGCACTAGCATGTGTTTTCTTAGAGGCCATTTACACCTGGCACTAACATGCCTTTTCTTAGAGGCAGTTTACACCTGGCACTAACATGTGTTTTCTTAGAGGCAGTTTACACCTGGCACTAACATGTGTTTTCTTAGAGGCAGTTTACACCTGGCACTAACATGTGTTTTCTTAGAGGCAGTTTACACCTGGCACTAACATGTGTTTTCTTAGAGGCAGTTTACACCTGGCACTAACATGTGTTTTCTTAGAGGCAGTTTACACCTGGCACTAACATGTGTTTTCTTAGAGGCAGTTTACACCTGGCACTAACATGTGTTTTCTTAGAGGCCGTTTACACCTGGCACTAACATGTGTTTTCTTAGAGGCAGTTTACACCTGGCACTAGCATGTGTTTTCTTAGAGGCAGTTTACACCTGGCACTAACATGTGTTTTCTTAGAGGCCGTATACACCTGGCACTAACATGCCTTTTCTTAGAGGCCGTTTACACCTGGCACTAACATGCCTTTTCTTAGAGGCCGTTTACACCTGGCACTAACATGTGTTTTCTTAGAGGCAGTTTACACCTGGCACTAACATGCCTTTTCTTAGAGGCCGTTTACACCTGGCACTAACATGTGTTTTCTTAGAGGCCGTTTACACCTGGCACTAACATGCCTTTTCTTAGAGGCCGTTTACACCTGGCACTAGCATGTGTTTTCTTAGAGGCTGTTTACACCTGGCACTAGCATGTGTTTTCTTAGAGGCCGTTTACACCTGGCACTAACATGCCTTTTCTTAGAGGCAGTTTACACCTGGCACTAACATGTGTTTTCTTAGAGGCAGTTTACACCTGGCACTAACATGTGTTTTCTTAGAGGCAGTTTACACCTGGCACTAACATGTGTTTTCTTAGAGGCAGTTTACACATGGCACTAACATGCCTTTTCTTAGAGGCAGTTTACACCTGGCACTAACATGCCTTTTCTTAGAGGCCGTTTACACCTGGCACTAACATGCCTTTTCTTAGAGGCAGTTTACACCTGGCACTAACATGTGTTTTCTTAGAGGCAGTTTACACCTGGCACTAGCATGTGTTTTCTTAGAGGCCATTTACACCTGGCACTAACATGCCTTTTCTTAGAGGCAGTTTACACCTGGCACTAACATGTGTTTTCTTAGAGGCAGTTTACACCTGGCACTAACATGTGTTTTCTTAGAGGCAGTTTACACCTGGCACTAACATGTGTTTTCTTAGAGGCAGTTTACACCTGGCACTAACATGTGTTTTCTTAGAGGCAGTTTACACCTGGCACTAACATGTGTTTTCTTAGAGGCAGTTTACACCTGGCACTAACATGTGTTTTCTTAGAGGCAGTTTACACCTGGCACTAACATGTGTTTTCTTAGAGGCCGTTTACACCTGGCACTAACATGTGTTTTCTTAGAGGCAGTTTACACCTGGCACTAGCATGTGTTTTCTTAGAGGCAGTTTACACCTGGCACTAACATGTGTTTTCTTAGAGGCCGTTTACACCTGGCACTAACATGCCTTTTCTTAGAGGCCGTTTACACCTGGCACTAACATGCCTTTTCTTAGAGGCCGTTTACACCTGGCACTAACATGTGTTTTCTTAGAGGCAGTTTACACCTGGCACTAACATGCCTTTTCTTAGAGGCCGTTTACACCTGGCACTAACATGTGTTTTCTTAGAGGCCGTTTACACCTGGCACTAACATGCCTTTTCTTAGAGGCCGTTTACACCTGGCACTAGCATGTGTTTTCTTAGAGGCTGTTTACACCTGGCACTAGCATGTGTTTTCTTAGAGGCCGTTTACACCTGGCACTAACATGCCTTTTCTTAGAGGCAGTTTACACCTGGCACTAACATGTGTTTTCTTAGAGGCAGTTTACACCTGGCACTAACATGTGTTTTCTTAGAGGCAGTTTACACCTGGCACTAACATGTGTTTTCTTAGAGGCAGTTTACACATGGCACTAACATGCCTTTTCTTAGAGGCAGTTTACACCTGGCACTAACATGCCTTTTCTTAGAGGCCGTTTACACCTGGCACTAACATGCCTTTTCTTAGAGGCAGTTTACACCTGGCACTAACATGTGTTTTCTTAGAGGCAGTTTACACCTGGCACTAACATGTGTTTTCTTAGAGGCAGTTTACACCTGGCACTAACATGTGTTTTCTTAGAGGCAGTTTACACCTGGCACTAACATGTGTTTTCTTAGAGGCAGTTTACACCTGGCACTAACATGTGTTTTCTTAGAGGCAGTTTACACCTGGCACTAACATGTGTTTTCTTAGAGGCAGTTTACACCTGGCACTAACATGCCTTTTCTTAGAGGGAGTTTACACCTGGCACTAACATGCCTTTTCTTAGAGGCCGTTTACACCTGGCACTAACATGTGTTTTCTTAGAGGCAGTTTACACCTGGCACTAACATGTGTTTTCTTAGAGGCAGTTTACACCTGGCACTAACATGTGTTTTCTTAGAGGCAGTTTACACCTGGCACTAACATGCGTTTTCTTAGAGGCCGTTTACACCTGGCACCAACATGTGTTTTCTTAGAGGCCGTTTACACCTGGCACTAACATGCCTTTTCTTAGAGGCAGTTTACACCTGGCACTAACATGTGTTTTCTTAGAGGCCGTTTACACCTGGCACTAACATGCCTTTTCTTAGAGGCAGTTTACACCTGGCACTAACATGTGTTTTCTTAGAGGCCGTTTACACCTGGCACTAACATGCCTTTTCTTAGAGGCAGTTTACACCTGGCACTAACATGTGTTTTCTTAGAGGCCGTTTACACCTGGCACTAACATGCCTTTTCTTAGAGGCAGTTTACACCTGGCACTAACATGTGTTTTCTTAGAGGCCGTTTACACCTGGCACTAACATGCCTTTTCTTAGAGGCAGTTTACACCTGGCACTAACATGTCTTTTCTTAGAGGCCGTTTACACCTGGCACTAACATGCCTTTTCTTAGAGGCAGTTTACACCTGGCACTAGCATGTGTTTTCTTAGAGGCCGTTTACACCTGGCACTAACATGCCTTTTCTTAGAGGCAGTTTACACCTGGCACTAACATGTGTTTTCTTAGAGGCAGTTTACACCTGGCACTAACATGCCTTTTCTTAGAGGCAGTTTACACCTGGCACTAACATGTGTTTTCTTAGAGGCAGTTTACACCTGGCACTAACATGTGTTTTCTTAGAGGCAGTTTACACCTGGCACTAACATGCCTTTTCTTAGAGGCCGTTTACACCTGGCACTAACATGTGTTTTCTTAGAGGCCGTTTACACCTGGCACTAACATGCCTTTTCTTAGAGGCCGTTTACACCTGGCACTAGCATGTGTTTTCTTAGAGGCTGTTTACACCTGGCACTAGCATGTGTTTTCTTAGAGGCCATTTACACCTGGCACTAACATGCCTTTTCTTAGAGGCAGTTTACACCTGGCACTAACATGTGTTTTCTTAGAGGCAGTTTACACCTGGCACTAACATGTGTTTTCTTAGAGGCAGTTTACACCTGGCACTAACATGTGTTTTCTTAGAGGCAGTTTACACCTGGCACTAACATGCCTTTTCTTAGAGGCAGTTTACACCTGGCACTAACATGCCTTTTCTTAGAGGCCGTTTACACCTGGCACTAACATGCCTTTTCTTAGAGGCAGTTTACACCTGGCACTAACATGTGTTTTCTTAGAGGCAGTTTACACCTGGCACTAACATGTGTTTTCTTAGAGGCAGTTTACACCTGGCACTAACATGTGTTTTCTTAGAGGCAGTTTACACCTGGCACTAACATGTGTTTTCTTAGAGGCAGTTTACACCTGGCACTAACATGTGTTTTCTTAGAGGCAGTTTACACCTGGCACTAACATGTGTTTTCTTAGAGGCAGTTTACACCTGGCACTAACATGCCTTTTCTTAGAGGGAGTTTACACCTGGCACTAACATGCCTTTTCTTAGAGGCCGTTTACACCTGGCACTAACATGTGTTTTCTTAGAGGCAGTTTACACCTGGCACTAACATGTGTTTTCTTAGAGGCAGTTTACACCTGGCACTAACATGTGTTTTCTTAGAGGCCGTTTACACCTGGCACTAACATGCCTTTTCTTAGAGGCAGTTTACACCTGGCACTAACATGTGTTTTCTTAGAGGCCGTTTACACCTGGCACTAACATGCCTTTTCTTAGAGGCAGTTTACACCTGGCACTAACATGTGTTTTCTTAGAGGCCGTTTACACCTGGCACTAACATGCCTTTTCTTAGAGGCAGTTTACACCTGGCACTAACATGTGTTTTCTTAGAGGCCGTTTACACCTGGCACTAACATGCCTTTTCTTAGAGGCAGTTTACACCTGGCACTAACATGTGTTTTCTTAGAGGCCGTTTACACCTGGCACTAACATGCCTTTTCTTAGAGGCAGTTTACACCTGGCACTAACATGTGTTTTCTTAGAGGCCGTTTACACCTGGCACTAACATGCCTTTTCTTAGAGGCAGTTTACACCTGGCACTAGCATGTGTTTTCTTAGAGGCCGTTTACACCTGGCACTAACATGCCTTTTCTTAGAGGCAGTTTACACCTGGCACTAACATGTGTTTTCTTAGAGGCAGTTTACACCTGGCACTAACATGCCTTTTCTTAGAGGCAGTTTACACCTGGCACTAACATGTGTTTTCTTAGAGGCAGTTTACACCTGGCACTAACATGTGTTTTCTTAGAGGCAGTTTACACCTGGCACTAACATGCCTTTTCTTAGAGGCAGTTTACACCTGGCACTAACATGTGTTTTCTTAGAGGCCGTTTACACCTGGCACTAACATGCCTTTTCTTAGAGGCAGTTTACACCTGGCACTAACATGTGTTTTCTTAGAGGCCGTTTACACCTGGCACTAACATGCCTTTTCTTAGAGGCAGTTTACACCTGGCACTAACATGTGTTTTCTTAGAGGCAGTTTACACCTGGCACTAACATGCCTTTTCTTAGAGGCAGTTTACACCTGGCACTAACATGTGTTTTCTTAGAGGCAGTTTACACCTGGCACTAACATGTGTTTTCTTAGAGGCAGTTTACACCTGGCACTAACATGCCTTTTCTTAGAGGCCGTTTACACCTGGCACTAACATGTGTTTTCTTAGAGGCCGTTTACACCTGGCACTAACATGCCTTTTCTTAGAGGCCGTTTACACCTGGCACTAACATGCCTTTTCTTAGAGGCCGTTTACACCTGGCACTAACATGTGTTTTCTTAGAGGCAGTTTACACCTGGCACTAACATGCCTTTTCTTAGAGGCCGTTTACACCTGGCACTAACATGTGTTTTCTTAGAGGCCGTTTACACCTGGCACTAACATGCCTTTTCTTAGAGGCCGTTTACACCTGGCACTAGCATGTGTTTTCTTAGAGGCTGTTTACACCTGGCACTAGCATGTGTTTTCTTAGAGGCCGTTTACACCTGGCACTAACATGCCTTTTCTTAGAGGCAGTTTACACCTGGCACTAACATGTGTTTTCTTAGAGGCAGTTTACACCTGGCACTAACATGTGTTTTCTTAGAGGCAGTTTACACCTGGCACTAACATGTGTTTTCTTAGAGGCAGTTTACACCTGGCACTAACATGCCTTTTCTTAGAGGCAGTTTACACCTGGCACTAACATGCCTTTTCTTAGAGGCCGTTTACACCTGGCACTAACATGCCTTTTCTTAGAGGCAGTTTACACCTGGCACTAACATGTGTTTTCTTAGAGGCAGTTTACACCTGGCACTAACATGTGTTTTCTTAGAGGCAGTTTACACCTGGCCCTAACATGTGTTTTCTTAGAGGCAGTTTACACCTGGCACTAACATGTGTTTTCTTAGAGGCAGTTTACACCTGGCACTAACATGTGTTTTCTTAGAGGCAGTTTACACCTGGCACTAACATGTGTTTTCTTAGAGGCAGTTTACACCTGGCACTAACATGCCTTTTCTTAGAGGGAGTTTACACCTGGCACTAACATGCCTTTTCTTAGAGGCCGTTTACACCTGGCACTAACATGTGTTTTCTTAGAGGCAGTTTACACCTGGCACTAACATGTGTTTTCTTAGAGGCAGTTTACACCTGGCACTAACATGTGTTTTCTTAGAGGCAGTTTACACCTGGCACTAACATGTGTTTTCTTAGAGGCCGTTTACACCTGGCACTAACATGTGTTTTCTTAGAGGCCGTTTACACCTGGCACTAACATGCCTTTTCTTAGAGGCAGTTTACACCTGGCACTAACATGTGTTTTCTTAGAGGCCGTTTACACCTGGCACTAACATGCCTTTTCTTAGAGGCAGTTTACACCTGGCACTAACATGTGTTTTCTTAGAGGCCGTTTACACCTGGCACTAACATGCCTTTTCTTAGAGGCAGTTTACACCTGGCACTAACATGTGTTTTCTTAGAGGCCGTTTACACCTGGCACTAACATGCCTTTTCTTAGAGGCAGTTTACACCTGGCACTAACATGTGTTTTCTTAGAGGCCGTTTACACCTGGCACTAACATGCCTTTTCTTAGAGGCAGTTTACACCTGGCACTAACATGTGTTTTCTTAGAGGCCGTTTACACCTGGCACTAACATGCCTTTTCTTAGAGGCAGTTTACACCTGGCACTAGCATGTGTTTTCTTAGAGGCCGTTTACACCTGGCACTAACATGCCTTTTCTTAGAGGCAGTTTACACCTGGCACTAACATGTGTTTTCTTAGAGGCAGTTTACACCTGGCACTAACATGCCTTTTCTTAGAGGCAGTTTACACCTGGCACTAACATGTGTTTTCTTAGAGGCAGTTTACACCTGGCACTAACATGTGTTTTCTTAGAGGCAGTTTACACCTGGCACTAACATGCCTTTTCTTAGAGGCCGTTTACACCTGGCACTAACATGTGTTTTCTTAGAGGCCGTTTACACCTGGCACTAACATGCCTTTTCTTAGAGGCCGTTTACACCTGGCACTAGCATGTGTTTTCTTAGAGGCTGTTTACACCTGGCACTAGCATGTGTTTTCTTAGAGGCCATTTACACCTGGCACTAACATGCCTTTTCTTAGAGGCAGTTTACACCTGGCACTAACATGTGTTTTCTTAGAGGCAGTTTACACCTGGCACTAACATGTGTTTTCTTAGAGGCAGTTTACACCTGGCACTAACATGTGTTTTCTTAGAGGCAGTTTACACCTGGCACTAACATGCCTTTTCTTAGAGGCAGTTTACACCTGGCACTAACATGCCTTT
The DNA here is from genome assembly GCF_964638095.1 of Poromitra crassiceps. NCBI lineage: Eukaryota > Metazoa > Chordata > Actinopteri > Beryciformes > Melamphaidae > Poromitra > Poromitra crassiceps. The sequence goes on from NC_139642.1 coordinate 11,880,941, forward strand.
TCTTAGAGGCCGTTTACACCTGGCACTAACATGCCTTTTCTTAGAGGCAGTTTACACCTGGCACTAACATGTGTTTTCTTAGAGGCAGTTTACACCTGGCACTAACATGTGTTTTCTTAGAGGCAGTTTACACCTGGCACTAACATGTGTTTTCTTAGAGGCAGTTTACACCTGGCACTAACATGTGTTTTCTTAGAGGCAGTTTACACCTGGCACTAACATGTGTTTTCTTAGAGGCAGTTTACACCTGGCACTAACATGTGTTTTCTTAGAGGCAGTTTACACCTGGCACTAACATGCCTTTTCTTAGAGGGAGTTTACACCTGGCACTAACATGCCTTTTCTTAGAGGCCGTTTACACCTGGCACTAACATGTGTTTTCTTAGAGGCAGTTTACACCTGGCACTAACATGTGTTTTCTTAGAGGCAGTTTACACCTGGCACTAACATGTGTTTTCTTAGAGGCAGTTTACACCTGGCACTAACATGTGTTTTCTTTGAGGCCGTTTACACCTGGCACTAACATGCCTTTTCTTAGAGGCAGTTTACACCTGGCACTAACATGTGTTTTCTTAGAGGCCGTTTACACCTGGCACTAACATGCCTTTTCTTAGAGGCAGTTTACACCTGGCACTAACATGTGTTTTCTTAGAGGCCGTTTACACCTGGCACTAACATGCCTTTTCTTAGAGGCAGTTTACACCTGGCACTAACATGTGTTTTCTTAGAGGCCGTTTACACCTGGCACTAACATGCCTTTTCTTAGAGGCAGTTTACACCTGGCACTAACATGTGTTTTCTTAGAGGCCGTTTACACCTGGCACTAACATGCCTTTTCTTAGAGGCAGTTTACACCTGGCACTAACATGTGTTTTCTTAGAGGCCGTTTACACCTGGCACTAACATGCCTTTTCTTAGAGGCAGTTTACACCTGGCACTAGCATGTGTTTTCTTAGAGGCCGTTTACACCTGGCACTAACATGCCTTTTCTTAGAGGCAGTTTACACCTGGCACTAACATGTGTTTTCTTAGAGGCAGTTTACACCTGGCACTAACATGCCTTTTCTTAGAGGCAGTTTACACCTGGCACTAACATGTGTTTTCTTAGAGGCAGTTTACACCTGGCACTAACATGTGTTTTCTTAGAGGCAGTTTACACCTGGCACTAACATGCCTTTTCTTAGAGGCAGTTTACACCTGGCACTAACATGTGTTTTCTTAGAGGCAGTTTACACCTGGCACTAACATGTGTTTTCTTAGAGGCAGTTTACACCTGGCACTAACATGTGTTTTCTTAGAGGCAGTTTACACCTGGCACTAACATGCCTTTTCTTAGAGGCAGTTTACACCTGGCACTAACATGCCTTTTCTTAGAGGCAGTTTACACCTGGCACTAACATGTGTTTTCTTAGAGGCAGTTTACACCTGGCACTAACATGTGTTTTCTTAGAGGCAGTTTACACCTGGCACTAACATGTGTTTTCTTAGAGGCTGTTTACACCTGGCACTAACATGCCTTTTCTTAGAGGCACTAACATGTGTTTTCTTCTGCACGGAGGTGAAAAATGACATTCAGCGGAGTGGAGCCTCAGTCGTAACAGGCAGACCTCATCTGTGTGCTGCTGTAAAACTGGAGCAATCCAGCATACATCAACATGACAGCCTCAATTTGTGTTCACGAGTTATAAACTTGTCCCACGCCTTATATATCAAATAACATCTAATCATACATTTGATTTAGAAATGGCTTTTCAAAACCCAGTTGCGGTAATGTGACAGTGACCTGGAAAATAACGGGAAAAGAGAAGGGGGAGGTGAACATAAAAATAAAAATAAATGAGTGCAAGCAACATAGTACTACAGGTACAGTCACATGACAGTCCAGGTGAAACACTTTCCTTATATAAAAGAATATCTAATAATATATTGTAGTCCCAATGTACTCTTCAAAGCATTCAGATTCAGATTATTTTCAAAACAGTTGCAAAATGCTCTGCAATAAATGGAGGACAGTGGCCTACTACTGTCTCCTCTGCTGCCAGGCACTGAGACAGAGACACCTACTGTCTCCTCTGCTGCCAGGCACTGAGACAGAGACACCTACTGTCTTCTCTGCTGCCAGGCACTGAGACAGAGACACCTACTGTCTGCTGTGCTGTCAGGCACTGAGACAGAGACACCTACTGTCTGCTGTGCTGCCAGGCACTGAGACAGAGACACCTACTGTCTGCTCTGCTGCCAGGCACTGAGACAGAGACACATACTGTCTGCTCTGCTGTCAGGCACTGAGACAGAGACACCTACTGTCTGCTCTGCTGTCAGGCACTGAGACAGAGACACCTACTGTCTGCTGTGCTGCCAGGCACTGAGACAGAGACACCTACTGTCTGCTCTGCTGCCAGGCACTGAGACAGAGACACCTACTGTCTGCTCTGCTGCCAGGCACTGAGACAGAGACACCTACTGTCTGCTCTGCTGCCAGGTACTGAGACAGAGACACCTACTGTCTCCTCTGCTGCCAGGCACTGAGACAGAGACACCTACTGTCTGCTCTGCTGCCAGGTACTGAGACAGATACACCTACTGTCTTCTCTGCTGCCAGACACTGAGACAGAGACACCTACTGTCTGCTCTGCTGCCAGGCACTGAGACAGAGACACCTACTGTCTTCTCTGCTGCCAGGCACTGAGACAGAGACACCTACTGTCTGCTCTGCTGCCAGACACTGAGATAGAGACACCTACTGTCTTCTCTGCTGCCAGGCACTGAGACAGAGACACCTACTGTCTCCTCTGCTGCCAGGCACTGAGACAGAGACACCTACTGTCTGCTCTGCTGCCAGACACTGAGACAGAGGCACCTACTGTCTCCTCTGCTGCCAGACACTGAGACAGAGACACCTACTGTCTGCTCTGCTGCCAGACACTGAGACAGAGACACCTACTGTCTTCTTTGCTGCCAGGCACTGAGACAGAGACACCTACTGTCTTCTCTGCTGCCAGGCACTGAGACAGAGACACCTACTGTCTTCTCTGCTGCCAGGCACTGAGACAGAGACACCTACTGTCTTCTCTGCTGCCAGGCACTGAGACAGAGACACCTACTGTCTCCTCTGCTGCCAGACACTGAGACAGAGACACCTACTGTCTGCTCTGCTGCCAGGCACTGAGACAGAGACACCTACTGTCTGCTCTGCTGCCAGACACTGAGACAGAGACACCTACTGTCTTCTCTGCTGCCAGGCACTGAGACAGAGACACCTACTGTCTGCTGTGCTGTCAGGCACTGAGACAGAGACACCTACTGTCTGCTGTGCTGCCAGGCACTGAGACAGAGACACCTACTGTCTGCTCTGCTGCCAGGCACTGAGACAGAGACACATACTGTCTGCTCTGCTGTCAGGCACTGAGACAGAGACACCTACTGTCTGCTGTGCTGCCAGGCACTGAGACAGAGACACCTACTGTCTGCTCTGCTGCCAGGCACTGAGACAGAGACACCTACTGTCTGCTCTGCTGCCAGGCACTGAGACAGAGACACCTACTGTCTGCTCTGCTGCCAGGCACTGAGACAGAGACACCTACTGTCTGCTCTGCTGCCAGACACTGAGACAGAGACACCTACTGTCTTCTCTGCTGCCAGGTACTGAGACAGAGACACCTACTGTCTCCTCTGCTGCCAGACACTGAGACAGAGACACCTACTGTCTTCTCTGCTGCCAGACACTGAGACAGAGACACCTACTGTCTCCTCTGCTGCCAGACACTGAGACAGAGACACCTACTGTCTCCTCTGCTGCCAGGCACTGAGACAGAGACACCTACTGTCTCCTCTGCTGCCAGACACTGAGACAGAGAGGGAGGGAGACACACAGCTCATAGCAGCGTGTGGTCTCAGGAGACACACAGCTCATAGCAGCGCGTGGTCTCATAGCAGCGTGTGGTCTCCAGACACACAGCTCATAGCAGCGTGTGGTCTCCAGAGACACACAGCTCATAGCAGCGTGTGGTCCCCAGAGACACACAGCTCATAGCAGCGTGTGGTCTCCAGAGACACACAGCTCATAGCAGCGTGTGGTCTCCAGAGACACACAGCTCATAGCAGCGTGTGGTCTCCAGAGACACACAGCTCATAGCAGCGTGTGGTCTCCAGAGACACACAGCTCATAGCAGCGTGTGGTCTCCAGAGACACACAGCTCATAGCAGCGTGTGGTCTCCAGAGACACACAGCTCATAGCAGCGTGTGGTCTCCAGAGACACACAGCTCATAGCAGCGTGTGGTCTCCAGACACACAGCTCATAGCAGCGTGTGGTCTCCAGAGACACACAGCTCATAGCAGCGTGTGGTCTCCAGAGACACACAGCTCATAGCAGCGTGTGGTCTCCAGAGCCCAGCCACAGCCTCCCTCACTCCTCACTCCTAACAGATGATGTATCTTCACGTCAGTAGGGCGAGAGAGGGAACGCTGAGATGATATTAACATTCATATCATCTGTTATGAGCAGAAGCGTGGTGGAGGATTTTAACTGCCAGCGGACGCCTTGACCATCCAGACCGATATGCAGTGTTGGGGAGTAGTGAACTACATGTAGTTGAACTATGTAGTTGAACTACATTTTGCAGTAGCTTGCTGGTAGTTAAACTACATTCATATTTTGCATAGTGAGCCAAGGAGTTAAACTACTTTTTGGTCATTTATGTGTAGTTTAACTACTCAAACTACAATTTTGGGCAATAAAATGAAAGGAACAGGCACGGCTACAGGCTTTTTTCGAAGGGGGGGCTCGAGGGAGGCTAGACCAAATATGTGGGGGTGCTCAGAAAATAGTCGATTTTCATGACTTCAAATGGGACTTTATAATGAAGTGGAAAAACCATGTCACAAACTGACAACTACTACCAATCACAGTATAATGCCTGAAGCTCTAAAATAAACTTCTGGAATTGCTGAACTACCACAAAGTGACTAAAACCCTCAGTCTTCTGACCCAAAATCATACACCCCTTAGACCAGGTGATTTGACTGCTGGGCCAGGGTAACTTGGTAAGTGTCTAAAAGCCCATCATAAAACCGTTGTCATCATTTGCCATTCAATCATCTGCACATCAACTACACCCTTGAAAGATCTCCCTCTGGGTCCTCAGAATTTGATGGGTGTGCCACTTGCCAAGACTTGAAGTGTAACCAGCAGTCCCTCAGTTTTAGCACATGGTCTTCAGTCAAATCCCGCTGTAAAAAGTTTGACCTGTGTGGTTTTTAAAAGGTTACATTTCAGCTGTTGTGTGTGTGTGTGTGTGTGGGGGGGGGGGGGGGCGGGGGTATCATAAAGTCTCAGAAAAATATAATGGTAAAAAACAAAGATAAGAGCTCTTCCTTTATATTTTATGATTTATTGACAGACGTATCCTGAGAGAAGGACACAGAGGTGTGGGAGAGAGAGAGAGAGAGAGAGAGACAGAGAGAGAGAGAGAGAGAGAGAGAGAGAGAGAGAGAGAGAGAGAGAGAGAGAGAGAGGACGAGAGAAGAACATGCAGCAAAAACCCACAGGCTGGATTTGAAGCAGCTCACTGAGGGATAACTGAGGCTTACATGGTAAACTACTCACTCAACTCAGTGTGCCCCCAGGGGACACCTTCTGCTGTTAATTAGTAATTACTTTATTGAACAGCCAATCAGTATCCTCCAACAAGAGGTTTGATCTAGGGGTGGAGCCGAACCCGGCATTCGGAAAAGCACAAATACGTGGGTTACCACAAATGTAATTTATTTATACAAATATTTATAAAATTATTTGTTTCCTCTGCCTCTGTCTGTGTGTTATGGATGTGGAAGCCTGAGCTCTATGGGTCTGTGTCTGTGTGGCTGAGTGATGAGTGCAGTTGTCGCTGTTCTGATAATGAAGGATCAAACCCACTGTAGGAACCCTCCTTTGCAGTATAGTTTATTGAAGAACATTTATGTTAACACTTTAATTAGTTAACACCTTTTTTCTACCTAACTTTGCTTCCAGTGGTCGGCACCTCACCACAGCTTTTGGTGTGCGCTATCTTTCCTTTTATATTAAACACTTTAATATCCTAAAATTAATTAGAAGTGTAATAAAAACTAAAAGAAGATTGTTACGCCTATTTACACTTTTATTTAAATAACTTTACTGCCTCAAAAAACAGAGATAAAACTTCAGTCTGTATACATTCTAGCTTAGAACACACAACCTCTCCCTCTGGAGGCAGCTGACAGAGACAGTGAACCACAAAGGCACTGCCACTGATGCTGTATTTCTCACTGTATGACTTTTGAAGTGCCTGGCTATAGGTCAAAATCTGGAAAAGGCTATATTTTAGCTTTTAGTCAATTTAGAAATAGTTAAGTAGACTAGGTTGGACATAACTAATCTCTGGGCAGTTTTGTCTCTTTCCTGTGGCTGTCGCCATTCAAAACTGACTGAGACTCGAACCCACGACCTCAAAAGTGATGCAGGCCTCAATACTGCAGGGCAGCAAGATAACCCTTTGTGCCACCAGGTCAGGCTTCGTAAAACAGATTTTCTCAGCGCTTTTCACTTTCCTCTGGCTGTTGCCATTAAAAAGTGACTGAGGCTTGGGCGGGGAAGGGGGGGGCTGACTGTCTGTAGGGGGCGCTCTGTCAGCTGGTGTGTTTCCTGCCATGTTAAAGAGATGGGAGACGGGTTTGAGGAACAACATTTCTCCTCCATTGGGAATTGAACTGACACTCAGCCTGTCATACAGAGATAGAGAAACAGCTGCTCATCCCGCTGAGCTGTTCCTCAGTGTGGCTGTTAGCATCTGATTTCTACAAGGCTTCATACTGACAACAACATGCAATGCATAAAGAGTTTGACAAGTGGGCTTTGAACCAGTGAACAACTCCATGACAAGCAGCAGTTTATCTCACTGAGCTATAGAGTCAGAGAGACTTCGTCCCGCCTTCTTCACCAGCTTATTTGTTTACAGTGTTCAAACTTCTGATGATAAAGAAGCATCACAGGTGGAATCCACAATCTCCAGCTTGTATTTTGTAAACATTTCTGAAGCCACAGTCTGATGCAAGGATTGAACCAGCCCACGTCCTCCAGCATAGGGCAGGGTGATATGGCCCAAAAATCATATCTCTGTATTTTTAGGCTGAATGATGATACACAGTTAATGAGTTAATGAGTTGTTGTCACTTCCTTAAAGAGTAATTACTCATTAATGTTTAGTTAATGGTCAGTTTGTGAGTATAGTAGTTACTCATTACTTAATCATTACTTAATTATTAACTGTCCATTAGTTACTCTTTTTGTGTAGGTCTATCCTATTGTAAAGTGATGCATCATACTGAGTAGTTCATGAGGTAAGGGAAAGGTAAGGAATAATTAAGTAATGATCATGACCTACTCAGTATGATGCATCACTTTACCATAGCGTACACAAAAAGAGTCACTAATGGACAGGTAATAATTAAGTAATGATTAACTAACAATTAACTACTATACTCACAAACTGACCATTAACTAATGAGTAATTACTCTACTAAGGAACTGACAACTAATCATTAACTAATGATTAACTACTATACTCACAAAGTAACTTTAACTCATGATTAACTAATGATTAACTACTATACTCAGAACTGACTTACCTAATCATTAATTAATGATTAACTAATGATTAAAGGCCATTAGCTAATCATGAACTATTCATTAACTAAAAGTTTGTTTCTCATTAGTTTACTAGTAGCCTAACTACTATATTATTTGTGTACCTTATTGTAAAGTGTTATCAATAAGGTAAATAGTTGATAATCATGGGTTTTTGCCATGTAGGATTGAGTGAATGTGCTCTGATATTCCCCCTCCCCTCTCTTTCCCATGCAGTGGATTAGTGAGGCGTCAGGCCGGGGGGCGGATGATGTCATGGAAAAATGAAATAGTCGCTCCTACGGGATCACTAAATAAGATGACGTTCCACTCTGAACGCTCTCCTTTGCCCCTGTAATAACATCATAATGATGATGTCGTCATGTCACCCAGCTAAGTGCCAAGGCCTTTATGTGAGTGTGTGAGTGTGTGAGCATACACCATAGAGGTGGTAAGGACCTGACCAGTTAGTCTCTAGACGGGTCTATAATGGTGTTAAATGAGGTGAGCTAATGTAATGGTACGCTATCTAAGACGTCTTCCCGGAGTCCTATGAGATTGATAGACCGCTTTTCCAAGTCATATAACATTAAATGAAATGATGAGATCACACCGAAGATGTATTTTTTTTTTGCAAAGAACATTAACAATATTTTTTATTAACTTGAAATGATGTCAGATGCAGCAAACAAAGATCGATTTATTTTCCCAAATCCAAGGCGGCAATATTCAAATAATTACATTCAGCCAAAAGAGGAAGGAAAGTGCTGAAAGAAAAGCAGGAAAGAGAAAAAAAAATAAAAAATAAAGAAAATATTCAAATTTCAGAGGGAGGAGTGTGTTGAATGTGTGTGTTTGTGTGTTTCTCAATGCTGATGATGAGAAATGATGGAGGGGTGAGAACTAGAGGGGTGTAAGTGACATGTTGGGTGAAAATGAGTTATATATAGCCTATCAAATAAAATGAGTTATTTATAGCCTATCAAATTAAATGAGCTATATATAGCCTATCAAATAAAATGAGTTATATATAGCCTATCAAATAAAATGAGTTATATATAGCCTATCAAATAAAATGAGTTATATATAGCCTATCAAATTAAATGAGTTATATCAAATAAAATTAGTTATTTATAGGCTATCAAATAAAATGAGTTACATATAGCCTATCAAATAAAAGCTCTTGATGGGCACACGTGAATTCTAAACTAATCCAGCATGAATCAAAAACCAAAAGACCTATAACTCCTGGGTCACTCCGTGTTCTCAGTCCTCCTGATGCACTTCACAACAGTAGTAAGAAGTGGACGGGACAGTATATTCATTTTGGAGGTCTCCTAATTCTTCATGTTAGTTCCTAGTCTTTGTGTCTGCTGGGTGAATGCTATGGCTTTCATTTGACTTCATCTTCTTTGCCTCTGTGTGGCTCAGCTCAAGTCAGCCAATCAATTACACCTGTGTGTACTGCACCTGCAGGTCTCTGACACGCCCCCCCCTGTGTGTGTGTGTGTGTGTGTGTGAGCGCTGCCTCGGTGTCACCGCGTGCACCCAAACCCCCAAAGGATTGTGGGCCGCTTTAATTAAGACCAACCACAGTGGCGGAGGCTAATGTGGGTTAAACACAGACCATCTCTCTCTCTCTCTCTGTATGAAGACTACTCTCACGCCCTTCAAATTGCACTCCTACATTCGTCTCAATTTGTGTATGCAGGTGGTGTCCTAATAGTCGCTATGGGGGGGCTTATATATTCTAAAATGGTAACTAGGCTATAGGGTGACAGGGGCACCACCAGGGGGCACCACCACCAGCTGAATATTTATACGGCCTCCTGGCTTGCCACTGTCTCACAGATGTTTTGATGTCTTTTTATAGCGCCTAGCTTCTCCCGCCACTATCTCACACACACACACACACATACACACACACACAGACACACAGACATACACGCACGCACGCACGCACGCACGCACGCATGCACACACACACACACACACACACACAGACACACACACAGACACACGCGCACGCACGCGCGCACACACACACACACACACACACACACACACAGACACACACACACACACACACACACACACACACACACACACACACACAGGGTGAATCTGGAGCAGTGGTGAGAGCACTTCTCTCTGATAAGTATCCAATGTCAGCGCTGGCCTGAAGCAACGGGCCACACACCAGAACTATCCATGCAGAAACACACACACACACACACACACACACACACACACACACATACACAGACACACACACACACACACACACACACACACACACACATACACAGACACACACACACACACACACAGACACACACACACACACACGGCCGCGCGCGAGGAGGGACACGTCTCACTCTGAACGCCATCTGTCTGACTCCAGCACAGCAGGGGGTGCTCCTCGTTTATTGGCCGTCTATAAATGGTCACGGTGGACTGACCAGAAAGCCAGTCCCCTCGTTTCATCACCTATCACTCTCTCCACAAAACCCCCGAGGACACAGATTCTCAACCCTGTTCATATCCAGGAGCCTCACACCCTCATCTGACCAGATTGTATCTGTCTGACCCCAATCTGAGAGTATTTTTAGTGTCAGATATGATTCTGTGCTGAGTTCCATGACTCTCTGTCACATCTGATCAAGGTCAAGGAAGGTCACGGTCAATGTGAACTTTATTATCCCAGATGGGGGAAATCCGACTCGTCTACTCATTCTTCTACACTCTCTAATTGTGTTAACTTCTTATATAGATGAAATAAAAGTGAAGTTTAACAACTCATACATTTTCTGGGAACACTCGGGAACCCCCCTCAAGTACCCCACGTTGAGAACCACTGCCCTATAGGAGAAAAGATCCCACTTCTAAGAAAGCTCGATTAGAGGGACAAGCGGTGGGGAGTGAAGGGCGGGGGGGAAGACAGGTGGGCTGAAACAGAAAGACAGGAGAGAGATACGCATCTCCTGTTCGTCGGGCGCTTTCATAATCGCCGGCTAATTGCCTGTCGGCGAAGGTAGCACTCAAGATGTCCCCTTTGTTACGTAACGAGCCCCCTAGTGGGCAAAGACGGAGGGAGGGAAAGAGAGAGGGAGGGAGGGAGGGAGAGCAAACAGAATGAGCGAGGGCACAGAGAAAAGGACAGAGAAAAAGAGAGACGAGAGGATGAATGGAGAGAGACTATAGAGGAGAGGAGAGGGTGAGAGAGACGGGAGGAACTGACAGGCTGACAGAGGAGGCAGAGAGGAGACATACAGTACATCAGGCTGTGTATGTGTCTGTGTGTGTGTGTGTGTGTGTGTGTGTGTGTGTGTGTGTGTGTGTGTATGCGTCTGGCATTCATTCCTCACTTTTTCCCCAAGGGGCTTGTTTAGAGTTAGGAGCTGGATAAGGAGAAAACAGTGTTTTTAATGACAGTCCTCACATGTATAGTAACATAAACATGTGTTTGTGTGTACAGCCATGAGAGAGAGAGAGAGAGAGAGAGAGAGAGAGAGAGAGAGAGAGAGAGAGACAGAGAGAGAGAGAGAGAGAGAGAGAGAGAGAGAGAGAGAGAGAGAGAGAGAGAGAGAGACAGCCAGGTGAATGAAAAACACATAACTCAAAGGAGGAGGGGAAGGCAGGGGGGGAGTGCAGTACTCTCAGAGAGACAGCAGGGGGGGAGTGCAGTACTCTCAGAGAGACAGCAGGGGGGGAGTGCAGTACTCTCAGAGAGACAGCAGGGGGGGAGTGCAGTACTCTCAGAGAGACAGACAAGAGAGTGAATGCACAGTAGACCGAGCGGCCGTCTGATGAATAGAGGCGGCCTGGTGAACAATGGTCACGCTGGCGTCACCGTGTCTGGACAAAAGCCAAAGCCACGCCCCCACACCAACACCGGCCCCGGCCGTTAATGTCAACCGAAAAGGACAGTGACGCACGTCGGCCCCGGGAAGTGGATATTACTATTAGAGATGAGTTCTCATTCAGGCAGAGCTCTTAGTGGAACAGGGAGATGGCTGCGTATGGCGAGTGAGAGGTGAAGGGTCAACGTGAGATGATAGAGATGATCCAACTTGGGAGGTCAAAGGTGGCTCATGAAAGGCACAGCTTCAATGGTTCCCCCTGAGTTGTCGTTGTCGTCGTCTGTCTCTCCCAACGCTCTTCTGACCACGACTCCTCAAGTTCGACACGTGCGGGTTTTCGTCCGAGTCCAACGACGCGCAATCGGAAATTTGTGGGAAAAGTTAGTGCCGTTGAAACGCCGCCGGGCGTTCGTGTTCAAAGCTTTTGCTTCCAAATCATTTTGATGATTTTATTCTCTCTGATTTCCGCTGGACAGCACCGTTTAAAAAAGCTCAACGGCCAATGAGAGCTCAGCTACACCGGACACACCGTTTAAAGGGAATCGCTGCGTTAGAGGGGTTTGGAACGGATATACAACGCAAGCTTAACGAGCCTGCTGACATCGTACAATACACACACACACACACACAAACGCGCACACAACATTAAATGCAGAGGTCACATGACGCGTCACCAGGTCAAAGTGGGAAGTGGGGAGTGAAACTGTGCTTTGTACTTATTTGTAGAAAATAACTATATGCGCACCATGCTGTCTGGCTCTCTCACACACACATTCACAAAAATGCATATACTCACAAGTACACAGAGAGATGGAGGATGAGACTGGGGTTATGTGTGTGGGGGCGGGATGCATTGATGCTCTGGTCCAATGGGATTTCCTGAGTTGTATGAGTGACAGTCCCTCTGGGAGCACCTCCACGGCGCTTCCTCACATCGCCAAGGAGATGGAAATGTCTGCGTGTATCAAACAAAGCGTGGCCTTTATGCAAAACGTCCTCTGAACAAAAAGTAGCCGACTTCGTCTTAGAAAAGAGGGAAAGTATAGAATAGAAGGCAAAGCTTTTCAGGAATCAGTAGGTGAGAGGAAAGAACCAAAAGAGAAACAATAACAATGACAATAACAAACCGTATCACAGTATCCTCTTTTGAAAAATAAAAAGTAAATCAACTTTTTTTTTGTTCACATTTGTATACTTTTTTTCCCAATAGACTATATCACACAGTGATAACGAAGAAAGGAGAAATCTACAGCCACGTTAGCTTCGTGCAAAAAACCACATACACACTGGCACGCCGCGTAGGCAAAGAGATCAAAGCAAGACAACGCATACAAAAATATAGAAAATATCTCCGATGCAACTCTTCTCCTTCTCGCAGAAATACTTAAGAGTTATTCTCCGCCGAACACCTTTCGCCCAAACAAAGGGTCACTTCAGGAACATTCTGTTTGCGTTTGTTGTCGTCGTCGTCGTCGCTGCTGCTGTTGTTGTTGTGTATTTTTTGTTTCGTTTTTTTAAGACAACCGAGGTTCTGGTGTCTTGTCTTCCACGCAGGAATCCACAGAACAACCAAAGAAAAACATTATCCAGTAGCTAAAGAAAAACATGATCCAGTAGCTATTAGTTGATCATTATGGCAGACATCCGTCATAATGATATTTGGAATAATATGAACAACAATGATAGAAAACTAGTACAATAAAAGCATATCATTTCTGTCATATCATTTTGTGACAAATCTTTTTTTTTTTCCCATTTAAACTTTGTTATGTTAAAATACATACTATGTCCTGTCACTTTGAAGACATTCCAGCATTTGCTCATAATTGGTAGTGACAGGGATAAATAGTTTGGCATACTCAGCAAGCCATGCCCGAAAGAGTGCTATTTTGTCTCTTGCAAAGGTGTTTAGGGGGGTGGGGGGGGGGGGGGGGGGGTGCAGGTCCCAGGATGCAGTGTGAACCTGCCCTCCCACGGGACACGCTGGGGACACGCTGGGGACACGCTGGGGACACGGGGGGGGGGGGGGGGTTATACAGAACAGCTGAGATTACAAACCGTGTTCAAACACCGGGTCGGACCATCAGTTTCAGCACTTGCAAAAAACACATGCAAAGGTTAAGTCAAGAGTTTTCGGACTCAGTCATTCTGTTTGCCTGTCGGCGGCGTCGTCCGTTTTTGGGAGCGCTTCATCGCTTCCAAGGTTGTGTGGGGGCGGAGCCGTAAACCTAGCGCTGTCCACTCCGTGAGCTTCACACGCGTTAACCCCCACGAGTCAATCATTGGGGCTTTTTGACTTGAGTCTAGCACACCTCTGTCGTCGCACAGATAGAAAAGATTGTTTGGACGCCTGGAAAGAAAATAGATTTGATACATATCAAATGGGAGGGGCGAGCAGTCAGGAGTGGAAAGAGGAGATTTGAAATGTTGCAAGTAAGTAAGGCAAAGACAGATGGTTTAGTTTACACTGCAGTCAGATGAGACATGATCAAAGAAAAAGAAAACGTGCAAAGTTCCTATTTTTCAAATGCTATGGAGGGGAACAAAAACGCCCTCCAAAAGAGAGAGGGAGAGGGTGGAGGGACGAAACACAGATGGAGGGAGAGAGGAGTCATTGGATGTTTGGCTCTCCCTCTCTCTCCTCCTCCTCCTCCTCCTCCTCTTCTTCGTCCTCCTCGTCCAGGGAGACCACGCCGGACGAGGCCACGTCGGACACCCTCCTGCGGGGGTCGTAGTCGGGCGGGCACTCCCCGTCGCCGTGGTCCGCCTGCGCCCGGCACACGCTGCTGCCCTCGTAGTCCTTGCAGGGGCCGTCGTCGTCGTCGTCCTCGCCGGGAGACAGGTACGTCTCGGAGTAGTTCATGGAGTAGCAGGGCGAGTCCCCCGGCCCGCGGGTCCCGGCCTGTGCCACCCTCTGGAGGCGGGCCAGCAGCAGCTCCTCGCCCCCCTGCAGCGCCGACAGGATCTTAGCGGCGAGCTCGGCCACGTTGCTGTGGGAGTGGGCGCGGTGCCCGCGGTGCCCGGCCAGGTCGCGCAGCAGCGGGTGCTGCTCATCCAGGCTGCACAGGCTGGAGCACAGGGTGTCCGGGGAGCCCGCCGTGGGGGAGGGGTCTCCGCTGCCACCCCCCTCTCCTCCGCCGCCTCCGCCTCCGCTCCCTCCTCCCTCACAACAAGGCCCCCGCAGGCCCAGATGTTGGCACACCTGGTTGTGGATCAGCTCCTTCAGGTAGGGAGGGTACGACGGCACATCTGGAGGGGAGGAAACGCACCATTAGGATTGAGTTTGATCAGTCCTGAAAGGGAGACAACAATAGGTGTTTTACCGACCGGAGGAACTTTTTCATAGTTAGAACAGTTGGAGGAACTCCCCCCTTTTTATTGCGTCCGCACCGCAGGAACTGGGAATGATCGTAGTTTTTAGAACGCCATTTTGAGGGACTTATTTTAGCTTCTACTTCCGGGTAGGTAGACTAGGTACCAGCAAGAGGAACCTTGAGTGACGTAGGTGTATGCTGATTGGTCCAGACATAGAAATGCCCCGAGGCAGTAAGCATCCTCACTACCATTAACTTGCTATTTTGTGTGTGTGGTGTAGCTAGAGTGCAATGGAGTAGCTAGCAAGTTTGGTAGAGTCACAAGTGATTGGTAGTCACAAGTGATTGGTAGTCACAAGTGATTGGTAGTCACAAGTGATTGGTAGTCACAAGTGATTGGTAGTCACACGTGATTGGTAGTCACAAGTGATTGGTAGTCACAAGTGATTGGTAGTCACAATCGATTAGCTTGGTAATGTGGAAGAAACTAATTTTCTCAGCAACCGAGCTGACCATTGAAATCAGAGCGACTTGTAGGCTACTTGTTAGCTAGCTAGTTTTTCAGTCATTCAGTGGCGTTTTAAGAAATCGTTACATGACGTGAAAAGGTAGAAGCTAATAGCGGTTAGCATGCAGAATTTAAACACACAAAACCAAGAACTAGGAAGGTGAAACAATAGTCTCCCCAGCAGGCCATGGAGAGGCTCAGTGATACCACAGTCTGATGCGTCTTGAAGGAGTCATGCAACGACTTAGATAAATACACCAAGATTATTCTGCCTTATTCATTTCTCAGAAACTGTGTGCATTGATTCCATCCAACACAGCGATTGTGTTTAGTACAGTAACAACAAGCCATGGTTCCAAACAGAGGTTAGAAGAAGAACAGTGCATTCAACAGGGCTGATAGAGAACTCTACAAATCCACGAGATATGAATTTGAGCGGGCAGCGTGGAAGGCTAATGTTGCAATCAATTAGGCTCTGTTGGTCGGGAGATGTTCTCCTCTCCTCGTCTCTGTCACTATCAATCCAATTCACCGTTGAGCTGTTTCCCTCTACACGTCTACACGTCCGTCTCTGGACATGACTTACTTTAGCTGGCCACTGAAGTGAAGACGCTTTTCCAAAGACGAAAGCCTTTTTCAGAGGTGGAGGTGGTGGTGGTAGCGCTGCACTTTTTGTCGAAAATCGAAAGAAAATTGCACTTGAAAGCATTGGTGTAGTCGTGTAGTGGTGTGTATTGCATGTAGGTGGCAGCAGTGAGTAGAAGATGAAGATGGCTGTTCAAATTAAATGTCCACACATTTGATGTATCCACACATTTTGTGGATGCATGCTTTCAAGTGCAAAAAAGTGGATTTTATACAAAAAATTGTACTGAAATCAATTGTACTCGGAACTCCGGGGGGGAAACACGACCTCCGACGCGGACGAGTGCAATGGAACGCTCATTCAAGTCGGAATTCCAAGTCGTAAACTTGGGCAAGATCCATCTCGCCGCAGCTCGCCGACATAAACACACCTGACGTCGCGTCAATGTGACGTCGTTTTTAATGTCGTCATTTGTGTTGTGAAACGTGCTGTAACAACAACTTTGTAGTTGCCATTTCCATTCAGTTGATTTGTGCTTGCGAGCATGCGGTAGGTACTAGCCTACTCATCCCATCTCTTAAAATGTGCTGTAACAGCAGATGCTTATGGAGCTCAGAGACTTGCCACATCTACAGTTGGCTACAGATGTCCATGTTTTCCCAATGGTGAGAAGACATAGTTATATATATAACGATACAGACGCAATATTGAGGTGAATCAACGTTAAAAAAAGATGAAAGCATTGGTACACACACACACACACACACACACACACACACACACACACACACACACACACACACACACACACACACACACACAAGGGGTAAATACGCAGTATATTTATAAGCCACTCACACCATACTCATACAGCCATCTCTGTCTGCAGTGGAGGAAATCATATTAAACTTGCAGGAGGGATATCAAATTGCGCCGGGGAACAAAAAAAAATGTCGGGAGAGAGAAACTAGGTCACTGGGACAATAAAAGCCACAGACAGAGACTGATCTAGACCACAGAGACACACACACACACACACACACACGCACGCACGCACGCATGCACACACACACACACACACACACACACACACACACACACACACACACACACACACACACAGAGACAGAGAGTGTAATGGATGAGGGAAATGGATGTGTGATGCAGTATTATAAAGGATTGTGGTGTAGAGGTACACACCTGTGTTCTGTGTGGTGTAGAGGTACACACCTGTGTTCTGTGTGATGTAGAGGTACACACCTGTGTTCTGTGTGGTGTAGAGGTACATACCTGTGTTCTGTGTGGTGTAGAGGTACATACCTGTGTTCTGTGTGATGTAGAGGTACACACCTGTGTTCTGTGTGGTGTAGAGGTACACACCTGTGTTCTGTGTGGTGTAGAGGTACACACCTGTGTTCTGTGTGGTGTAGAGGTACACACCTGTGTTCTGTGTGATGTAGAGGTACACACCTGTGTTCTGTGTGGTGTAGAGGTACATACCTGTGTTCTGTGTGGTGTAGAGGTACACACCTGTGTTCTGTGTGATGTAGAGGTACACACCTGTGTTCTGTGTGGTGTAGAGGTACACACCTGTGTTCTGTGTGATGTAGAGGTACACACCTGTGTTCTGTGTGGTGTAGAGGTACACACCTGTGTTCTGTGTGGTGTAGAGGTACACACCTGTGCTCTGTGTGGTGTAGAGGTACACACCTGTGCTCTGTGTGGTGTAGAGGTACACACCTGTGCTCTGTGTGGTGTAGAGGTACACACCTGTGTTCTGTGTGGTGTAGAGGTACACACCTGTGTTCTGTGTGGTGTAGAGGTATATACCTGTGTTCTGTGTGGTGTAGAGGTATATACCTGTGCTCTGTGTGGTGTAGAGGTATATACCTGTGCTCTGTGTGGTGTAGAGGTATATACCTGTGTTCTGTGTGGTGTAGAGGTACATACCTGTGCTCTGTGTGGTGTAGAGGTATATACCTGTGTTCTGTGTGGTGTAGAGGTATATACCTGTGTTCTGTGTGGTGTAGAGGTATATACCTGTGATCTGTGTGGTGTAGAGGTATATACCTGTGTTCTGTGTGGTGTAGAGGTATATACCTGTGTTCTGTGTGGTGTAGAGGTATATACCTGTGTTCTGTGTGGTGTAGAGGTACATACCTGTGCTCTGTGTGGTGTAGAGGTATATACCTGTGTTCTGTGTGGTGTAGAGGTATATACCTGTGCTCTGTGTGGTGTAGAGGTACATACCTGTGTTCTGTGTGGTGTAGAGGTACATACCTGTGTTCAGTGTGGTGTAGAGGTATATACCTGTGCTCTGTGTGGTGTAGAGGTATATACCTGTGCTCTGTGTGGTGTAGAGGTACATACCTGTGCTCTGTGTGGTGTAGAGGTACACACCTGTGCTCTGTGTGGTGTAGAGGTACATACCTGTGTTCTGTGTGGTGTAGAGGTACATACCTGTGCTCTGTGTGGTGTAGAGGTACACACCTGTACCCTATACTACGAAGCTATCTTAACAGACCCGCGATCTGTCACTTTGATCTGGTTTGACTGAACAGGATCAAAGCTATCTAGTTTAAGGATACTACGACGCTGGTTTTCTACTCGATAACTGAAGCTGGCTTTATCTGGGATCTGCCTGTGCACGCGCACGTTTTTCGCTCGTGCACAGGCGCGCGTCCACGCGAAAGAGGTGCGCTAGCCAATCACATAATGAACAGCTGAGTTGATCCATGCCCACACCCATTTCCACACCCATTTCCTCGTTCAATGAAAGCCAGTGTGATCAGAGTTTTAGCGGATATTTAATGTAGCCTATGTCAGAATGAAAATCCGCGTTGGATATAGTCTGCTGAA
>NC_139642.1:11904714-11907214 GCF_964638095.1 Poromitra crassiceps
GAAGCTGTCTGGCCAGCCTCAGGTCTGACCCAGGAGTCTCTGCACAGTGCAGCTCCACATGCTCGTGCAGTGAGAAGCTATCGCCGCAGACAACAACAGCGCACGTGGGGCACTCATATCTCTTCCCTCCCGAGAGACTGTGGGGTGACTGTGATGTCGTGGACGATGAAGAAGCCCCCATCAGCGCCAGTCCGTCAGTCGAGTTCTGTTCTTGCAGATGCAACTCGACATGCTCCTGTAGGATGAAACAGTCGCTGCAGACCAGCGCGCACATAGGGCAGGGGAACAGATTCTCTTTACTCGGAGAGGACACTTGCTTCCGTTTGATTTTGCCCTGGTCTGATGCCATTCCACCTGCATCTTCAACGCCATCATCATCACCACAGTGTCTGACAGACTCCTGTCTTGTTGAGTGACATAAAGTGATGGGCGCTGTCCTCCCGGGCGATGAACCCCCACTAACAGCAACAGCTGAAGTCCCTGTGGAGGGTGGGATTGAACCACTGCTCGGTTGAGGGTGCACCATGCCAGCGGTGGGGAGAAGGGACATGGTGTGAGGGATTCCTCCACCAGCTGTGCGACAACCGTCCCGAGACGAGTGGGAACAGGCTGCTTGGAGTTCACAGCTGTCAGACTGTTTGTCACTGTTTGTTCCAGCAGAGGAACTCGGGGAAGGAGCAGGACCTCCACAGTCTGGATGTGCGGTGCTGATGTGGTAGCTCAGTTGGTCACAGGACACCCCAGATAAGGAGCAGAGCGGGGAGCTCATCTCCCTCTCAATGTGGCTGAGTAGGAGATGCGTCCTCATGTCTTCCTCCAGGACTAACTCACCACACATCTCACAAGTCAGCATGGCTTCAGCTGACACCCGTGCGGGTGACCTGACGGAGGCCGGATTTTTTAATTAGGTAAAATTGGCCTAATTACCTAATGATGTGATGTCACTCGAGCAATGATGACGGATGACATCACTCAATGGTGACTTCCAGGGAGGTCTAACTCCCACGGGTCCACTAGTGCATAGAATTGGTGATGGTCGAGATGGGGTTGCCCGAGTTGCACAGTCCTACTTTTAGCCTCTGCAGGGAAGGAGTTATGAAATCACTGACATCACTTATGTATAGAATTGGTGATGTCACCAGTGATGTCACTCAAGCACTAGATGATGATGTCTGATGTCATCAGTGATGTGTTTGTTGTTGACTTGCCCCTTGGACTACAGATGGAAACTATCCTCTTGGTTAAAGACACATTCAAGTCAGTTAGAATGGAGAGTTTCTAAAGTCTAAGTGATGAGTTTTTGTGGTAAAAGGATCCTGGTACAACTTCCTAGAAAAGCAAGAAAAAACTCACAAGAATCATCAAGCAAGTGGCCAAAATCAGCGGCATCACTCAAGTCTGACACATTTACATTGAAGTGTGAACTAAAATGTTGATTGATGTGTACTTTCCCTGCCAAATAAATCTTAAATAAATAAAATAAATAAATCTTCACACGACAAACAGAGAAGTTTGCGAGCTTATTTCTATGGTGGAGACGATGCGACATGCGCTTAGCGCGCCTGTGTCCCCTCTGAGGTCTTACGCGCATGTGCGGTAGAACCAACTGGTGACCTGGTCCAGGTCTTCTGTCCTCTTTGTTCTGGGATCACTGATGATGAATCACGGATGACACCACAATTGCTCGAGTGACATCACTGAAAATGTCACAATGTCTATGACATCATCAGTCGATCAGGAGACGAGATGGGGTTTTACAGAATGTAGGGAAACAGTGGATGGATAAATCCAGAAGGAGGCGCTAATGCAACATTACCAGGATGCCAACTGCCATAAAACACCACAGACATCATCAGTCACCACTGCCCCACTTGACAATATGGGGCATGACACCGTCACTGGGTATGACATCATCCGTCACCACAAATCATCACTTGACGATGATGACATCATCACTCTGGTCACCACTCGACGATTGTGGGGCATGACATCATCAGTGGGTATGATATCACTGGGCAACCCAGGAGCTCCATACCTATTTTGCTTGCCTGGGTCCAGACCTTTAAATCCACCCACTTGACAGTTGACTGCTTCTCTGGCATCGTGATAGGCTGCTTCTCTGACTGGCATCGTGATAGGCTGCTTCTCTGACTGGCATCGTGATAGGCTTAGGCCAACAGCAGTTTTCTTATGTTGAAAAAAAAAAGGTTGGTCCAATGAGCGCAGAGGGGGAATGACAATTAACAATCAGCGGCAATAAACAGCGCAATGGACGGGACTAAACGCCATTGTCAAGTGCACCGGACCTACAGTAATAACAACAATGGTAGGTGCTGCAGAGGAGATAGACCAGTGTTATGAGGCTGTTCTTTAAAAGTACTTTAAAGTTACTTTGAAATCCCAAAGGCGCTCTGTGGTCTCAGTGATTGGTTAGGGAAAATGGAATCCCCCCGGGGATTCCGCACGACCCCTGTGCCCTGTGGGGGGGGAAAGGGCATTT